>NC_090648.1:340745428-341045428 GCF_040937935.1 Hyperolius riggenbachi | reverse complement strand
TGGCTGAATCACACCCTGAAACAAGTATGCAGCTAATCCAGTCTGACTTCAGTCAGAGCACCTGATCTGCATGCTTGTCAGGGGCTGTGGCTAAAAGTATTAGAGACACAGGATCAGCAGGCGATTCAGGCAACTGGTATTATTTTAAAAGGAAAAAATTTTAAAAGGACGAGATTCCTGCACTCTGACCCAAAAGGCTGCTTGTCACTTGACAGTGAGCAGCAAATACTCAGAATAATCTTAGCAGCACTTTTTCAACTACTTTTTGATACTTTTTAAATTGCAGTGTGCTGAAAAGTTATTTTAAACAGAAGATGAAAATTATCTCCTAGGACAAAAATGAATGTGAATTGGATCGGACCCTATGTGCATTGCTGCATGTGGACTCAATGCCTATACAGTTGTATGGGGCATTAACTCAGCACACTTTCTTCAGCGCATATCTGTAAAACATGCGAAAATGAGCCTGTAACAGCAATTGTTGTTATAAAAATAACGTGCAAGTTTTAACATGAAGTGCGCATTTTGCATTATGCACATATTATACTGCCTGAATAACACAATGCACATAGTATGAACTTAGGGTGCATACACACATCCAGTTTTAGTTGGTTATACTATTAATACTAAAACAATTACACAATTTTCACATTTGATCAAAAACTATCCCAAAAGATAAGCCTCAGCTCATTGATTCTATTTAACATACATGAGATTGCTTTATCAAAATAAAAGTAATTTAAAGGAGTCATCAGCAAAATAATGCTGCCCCCTTATATACTTACCCGGGGCTTCCTCCAGCCCCATGCAGCCGACGTGTCCCACGCCGCAGCTCTGCTCGCAGCCACCGGCCCAGAATCCCTGCCGGTGCAGAGGCTGACCTCGAGGTTGTCCTTACTGCGCCTGCGCAAGCGCCACATATCAATCAAGTCCACGTTGTCCGCAGTATACTGCGCAGGCGCAGAGATATTAAAGCCTGCATAGTACACTGTGGACAACGTGGACTTGATTGACAGCGGCGCTCGTGCAGGCACAGTAGAGGAGGTCCACCTCTGCATCAGCGGGGACCCCGGGCTGGCAGCTGTGAGCAGAGCTGCGGCGTGGGACATGTCGGCTGCAAGGGGCTGGAGGAAGCATCAGGTAAGTATGTAAGGTAGCAGAACTATTTTGCTGATGATTCCTTTAATGACCACTTCTGAAATATGCATGGGCAACATTGCACTTTCTGGAACTTTCTTAGAATTATTGTAATCATAGTAAACACTTTCAATTATGATTGGCCGATCACAGACCAATTTTACCACCTCCATGGAGTATGAAGGACAGACATTGCATACTATAAGCAGATTGTAAAGGTAAAGCCTCATATTAGATGGAGATGGTAAAATTAGTCAGTGATTGGCCAATAATAATTGAAAGTGTGTTCTAGGCTTTAGAATTTTCCTTGTCCATGTTTCGGTTTAGCTGGGCACCTTCCATTAAGAATCTGTTGGTGCTGGCTATTCTTCAGATATGTCCCGTTTATCCCCCCCTTTCTAGTGAAAGGACCTATGAGTAGGTAAGGGGAGCAGCTTTGATAAAGGATACATTTAAATTAAACACATTGCAGTGTGTTACTGTGAGAAAACGCGGAAAAGCCGCCGCATATGCCAAGAGCGAGGCGGCTGACTCCGCGTCCAAAGCGGCGGTTTGCACGCATGGACACGCATCTGGTAGTATGGTGGAATGCGGAAAAGCCGCTGCATGTCCTGACAGCAAAGCGGCTGTTTCCGCGTCCAAAGCGGCGGTTTGCATGCAGCAGCATGCGCTTGGTGTGGCTGGGTCAGTTAGTGCACATAGGCAGATGGAGAGCTACGCGCGCGCGGGCCTGAACTCAGGACCTTTATACCAGCAGGGGAAGTGTCAGCTGATCAGGAAGATCAGCTGATTCCTGCAGGACTCATGATTGGCTGAATGGCTCGGGCGGGGCGGCAGAGTCCAGCAACTATATATTCTGCTGCTTGTCAGTTGCTGGTTGTCTGCCATTGCTAACACTTGCGTGAAGGCACTCAGACCTTAGCTAGACCCGACAGTGTGCCAGAACTGGCTGGAGCTGGGAATCCACACCGAGTCAGATTCTTGATAGCTTAAAGTACTAATTGAATTGTATTATTTGTTAGACCAGTTCCAGGGTGTGAGATCAAGGCCCTCACACTCAAGACTAGGAATACTGTGTATCTTCTGTGTATTCTCTAGCATAGTTCCAGGGTGTTGAGATCAAGGCCCCCACATCCAAGACTAGGGAACTGTATTATCATTTATGTTATGCTCCAGACTAGTTCCAGGGTGTTGTGAATACAGACCTCACACCCAGACTAGGTTGTGTTATTACTGTGTTACGTTAGCCCAGTTCAGGGCAAAACCTTACATATTAGCAGCAGGGCTTCCTGCATCCCAGCCTTGGTCCCTCTCGCTCAGGGGTCCACAGGCTACAGGAATATCACGCACCGCTCAGGGGTGAATTCCTCAGGAGTATAGGCCGCCAGCTCCTCTGGTGGTCTTTACTCAGAGTTGTTACTGTTGCACCAAACACTTACACTCTCTCTGGTGTCTAGAGGTTAGACATATCTGATTATTGACGATTCCGCAGATCCTCAATAATCGGGTATATCTGTATTCTTGGGGATACTGCGGATCGCCAAGGATCAGATTCTCTCTCTGGTTGCTGACACCGATCGTTACAGTTACATTGTACCTTATAGCTGCACAGCAATGGGCTGCAATGGTCTCACAATTGGCCCATTTACATCATCACATTGGCTCCTCGGTGTGTTGGGTACCGTCCGTCATAACACAAGATGAGCTGAGCAGCACCCCACGAGATGTCAATTTTAAAATCTGGTGCAATGTGCCCCATGCACATGGCAATGGATTCCATGTGATCTCAGCCTCACAGAACTACCACCCTTTCCAACAATTCCAATGACTGGAAGTACTAAAGTGAACACAGAAGAGGCCATCATACAGCTTGGGCACTAGTTTTCACTGAAGCGTCTGTTTTTTTGTCCAGAGATCTGTTTTATTTGAATCTGAAATGAATCATTAGACATCAATCCGGTATTCGTATTACTTATAGTACAAAACCATACAGTTACACAGGAGTGTGTTCCTTATAAACAATGACTCACTAAGCATACACCTCTCAATCTGACTGGTATATTTATTCAGGAAAATAACGAATATTTCTGTCTGGAGAATGGTTAACCGGATTAGTTTAATATGCCTCCCTTCAGGGCCTACACACAATGGTATTCGACAGGAGTGATGGATCATTTTATAGCTACTATTTGCCTAGATTTGCATAACTGCCACGGCCAGGAGAGGGTTAACACTTCAAACCTGAAGGACCTCAGCCCAAAGTACAGAGGTTAAGTATTAGTTCTATACAGTTCTCTTCCAGCAGTAGGATGAGTCAATATTTATCCATTATTCCTTGACTAAGGAGACTAAAAGAGAGAAGAGAAATGATTTATGGGTAAGAAGTGCATTTTGCCCCTGTGTGCTGAGCACTCTGAGGACTGGGTGGGGAGAGCTCAGGACTGGGGAGAGATGATGGACAGGGAACATGTGACCACACAATGGAGACACACGACTGGCCTTAACCACTTCTGCCTTGTCTAAAAGCAATTTCCAGAGCTTGAGGAGGCGGAAAAACAAGCTTGTAAAAGAGTAAACAAACACCTGGGAGTAACTTTACTCCTCCACTAAAGATCTTAAGATCCCTTCTGGCTTTCTGCCTACCAGACTAGACACTCACTACTTAAGCTCTGTAAATGGAATGCTCAGACATCTCCAAGCGTTACTACTCCATGTAATGAGAGGCACAAGAAGCATGTGTGTCAGTTGTCTGCTAATGTTCATATCTGTTTGCCGTGCAGATCATCACTTACACTGGGTCTTCTACAAAGCCAATGCAGGCAATAGAAAGTAAAGTTTATACTATGAGGTTTCTTCAGTAAACTCGGGTAAAACTGGCAGGCGCAAAAAGAGAACAGCAATTTGACTGGTATTTACACAAATAGCTTAGCGTGTAATGTGCATATAACGTAAATCCCGCAAGTTCACGATGCACATTATGGCATTTACATAATATGCTTTATACTATATACATATAACAGCGCGCACCTTGTGTACATAATTCACATTGCACTATGTGCGTTACATTAATTGTGTAAGTACCAGTAAAATGGCCCTGCTCTATCTGCACACAGCAATTTTTCTGGGGCTTACCCAATCAACACTTATGTGCATTGCATAACCCCCACACAACAGCACTGGCATAAAGCAATGCATACACATTAAACATTGCATGTATTTCAACAGTGTGGACAATTGCTATGTAATGTGCATGTTTTCGCACAGTCGATGATAGTGTGTTTAAATAACAGCTATTCCTGAGCACAAAGTTCTCTTACTTACCCCTTTCACTTGAAGCCACTTCTGTAGCAGTGAGATGTCTGTTCAGGACTCGGCCCTTGAACTGTCACCCGAGGGATTGATTTGAGTTACAATCCATTTATGTAGACAATAATTGTACGTGTGTAAACATACTCAATTAAGCTCTGTATACACTCTCAACCACCGTCGAACGAGGAACGATGAGACGGCCAAGAATCGTTAAAAAAAGTGTTCCAATGATGGTAAAATACAATACGGATCTGTCTTGGTGGATTGGTTTGGATGACAATCAAACGACCGTTTGCTCCATTCAAACTACCGTACTTACGTTAAAGAACAACTATCAAAGAAACTGCTTTTCTGTAAACCCCACATACCTATAGAGCTTTTAGCTTGCGACACTAGAAAGCTTTTCAGATGTCTCTCAGCACAGCCGGTGTGAAAAAAATGCCTTGTTTACCAGCTGTTTGTAACAATTTTGTGTCGGCATCAGGGGGGAGGTGGAGGCAGAGCTGAACTGTAACCTGGCTGTAAACTGTTAACTTTAGACTGTGTGGCAGAGAGAGAGACAAATGAGCACACAGACAGAGCAGCAGCTGATGATTATTTACACACATTAGAAGCTATATTTCTGCTTTCTATCGTTCTGAACACATTTTACTCACAGTAACCAGTAAAGATTGTTGCTGTATGCTGGCTGTGCTGGACACAGTCCACCACAGTAACACCCACAGTGAAAACTGTTCTCTGTAAATTTAATTTTCTTCACATAAAACATGAAAAGGTGAAAAATAGCCTTTGTATTGCTGTTTGCTAGTAATTATTGGAAATAAACAGTATGTGGTATTATGTAATTTAGGGTCCTCATTATTGTGTTTCCTCTAACTATCTGATTGGCGGACCATCATTGTGCCATCACTGAATTTAACCGTGCTCCAACGTCATTCGTTCATCACAAACCGTCAGGAATCACTTGTTTTCTAACGACGGCGATGTAATGTGTGAGCTTTACTCCAGTAGTTCCAAGCACTGCTGAAAAATTGTGTTGATCTACCAGATCGGCCATTGTGTGGGCTGCATGGTCATGTCAAAAAATCTTTATTAGTGCATGCATTCATAAAACAACAACTCATTCAGGATTTTATGCAAATGTTTCACAATGCCTCTGAGGTCATCAGAACCTGTGACACAAGAATTCCCTGAGGCAGTTATTTTGTGTTTTAAAAGCCTTACATTATGCAAATCAAGCTGGGTTTTGTAGCTATTCTTTCTTTTTATTGAAATTCCTGCCTTGATCTTACCTTTATCTTACTTGCAACTGTAGTCTGTGGCAGAAACCAAGTTATACAGCTCAAGAAATTTGCCTATACTCATATGCATAAAAGTTACTGTGTAGATACAAGCTACTATACGTAAATAGTATTTACACAGTGAAGAGCTTACCTACAGTACAGAGAAGAAAACAATAGCAAATTGCATTTTAAAATCTGACACTTTAATAATTCCATATTATAAGGGTGATCCAACGTATGTCTGTGTGTATAACTCCTTTGACCACTGTACCATAATTAACCTAAATTGGCAATGCGTGGTTCTGTTCACCTGAATAGAGAAATGGATTGTCAGCTGTGACACTTAAAGAGGAACTGTAGTGAAAATAACATAATGAAGAAAATTTCTTATTGTTTACAATATTAATTTATAGATAATGCAGTCAGTGTTTCCCCATTGTAAAATCTTTCCTCTCTCTGACATTCTGAAATTTATCACTGGTGGTGACATCTTTAGTTCTGCCAGGTGATCTGTATGCAATGTTCGTTTGTTGAGAGTTCTATGCACAGAGGGATATATTGATTCCTTGACAGTTGGAAAAAGCCATTATTTCCCACAATGTAACGAGGTTCACAGACAGCAAACTGTCAGGACATTGGTCATGACATCACACTATGGGAGGGGTTTCACTACAATATCAGCCATACAGTCCCCCTATTCAAGAAAAGGTCAATATTTTGCTCGATTGGGCACTGGTCGGGAGCGCATTCGATTTTGTGCCAACTGGTGCAGCAGTCGGCCGTCTGCTTCCTTCCATGTCTTCTCTCCACCACAAAGGCTTTTCCCTGTCTCTTCACTCCTGGAGACCTGTGTGTCACATAACAAACACTAGAGGCCTCTAGTGGTCACGTAAGGTATGTGCTCATGGTGCTCCTAGTGTTTGGCCACTAGCATTTAGTATCGGTACACACAGCTTCCCGGGAGTGAAGAGACAGGTAGAAGACCCGGTGGTGGAGAGAAGACACAGGAGGAAATGCCGGCAGACAGGTGAGTATATTAGCTGCCCCTATACCAGAGGCGTAACTACAAATCATGCCCCCCCCACCAAAACTTTGTTGGTGCCCCCAATGTTCACACCCTTTTCCTTGCCTACCCCTGGTGACTCTCACAGCCTGGGAGCAAGGGTCATAAAACAGGTGTGGAAATCAAAATTTTCCCATAACAAGTGTAGCCACAAGCAGGCTCGTTTCTATGGGCGTGCGAACCGCGCAATCGCCTGGGGCACTGGTCAGAGTGGCAGGGAGGAGGGGTGCAGCGGCGGGGGAGAGCAGGCATAACAGATTTAGAACTCACCTTCCACAATCCCCGCATGCACGCAGCCTTTATCTTCTTCCTGTCCGTAACATTGGTAAGAGCGCCCCCTGTGTTGACATAACTGCATGTCATCACAGGGGGCGCTGCTACAAAAGCAAGTGGTGCCTACTACAGGGAGAGGATAGAAGCAGCTGCATGTGGGGATTGTTGGGTGAGTTGTAACTCTGTATGCCCGCTCTCCTCTGCTGCTGCGCCTTCTACCCCCCCCCCCCTCCCCCCCGTTGCTCTCCCCTACCTATCTAACCTATACTGGGGGCACCTGCCTATCCAACCTATACAGGGGGCCCCTACCTATCTAACCTATACTGCAGGCACCTACCTATCTAACCTATACTGGAGTTACCTACCTAACTAACCTATACTGTGGGCACCTACCTATCTAACCAATATTGTACACACCTACCTATCTAACCTATACTGGGAGAACCTACCTATCTAACCTATAGTGGGGGCACCTACCTATCTAACCTATACTGGAGGCACCTACCTATCGAACGTATTCTTGAGGCACCTACTTAGCTAACCTACACTGGGTGCACCTACCTATCTAACTTATACTTGGAGCACCTACCTATCTAACCTATAGTGGGGGCACCTACCTATCTAACATATGCTGGAGGCACCTACCTATCTAACCTATACTGGAGGCACCTACCTAGCTAATCTATATAGGGAGCACCTATTTATCTAACCTATACTGGAGGCACCTACCTTACTAACCTTTGGTGGGGGCACCAACCTATCTAACCTATACTGGAGGCACCTACCTATCTAAACTATAGTGGGGTCACCTACCTATCTAACCTATACTGGAGGCACCTACCTATCTAACCTACACTGGAGGCACCTACCTAGCTAACCTATACTGGGGGCACCTACCTATCTAACCTATACTGGGGGCACCTATGCCTGGCTAACCTATACTGAAAGGGGATCTATAGCTGGCTACCTATACTGAGGGCAACTAGACCTGTTCCTGGCTCCACGGGATGGAGGAGGCGCAGTTTTTACACCCTCGCCCTGGATGCAATTTAGCCTAGAAACAGCCCTGGCCACAAGCACACATGATCTGAAGGATGGACACCGTTTTCAGAGGTGGCAAAGTAGTAGTTGTGGCCCCCTTACAGCTCTGGCCTACCTGCTGCTCCCCTCTAGTTAGGGCTCTTTCACACTAGAGGCTGCGGTAGAAAAGGCTGAAACTCAGCCTTTTGCTTAACGCCAATACATAGCGTTTTCAAAGCGCTTTCAAAGCGTTTTCAAAGCGTTCTACAGCTCATATGAAAACGTCCTTTTTTTTTTCTTCTATAAAAATAAGTGAACAAGTCAGCTGTAAAACGCTTTGAAAACGCTTTGAAAACGCTGAAGTTGGCGTTTTCCATTGACTATCATTGAAACGCCAACAGCCAACTTCGGCTGTAAACAGCCCTGAAAAAGCTCCTGGGAGCGTTAAAACGCAACGCTCCAAAACGCCGAGTTAGATGTGAAAGGTAAAATGAAAGTCTATGGACTTTCATTTTACCTTGGAAAACGCCAACTTCGGCTGTGGCGTTAAAACGCCGAAAAAGTCCTCTGGTGTGAAAGGGCCCTAACAGCTCTGCCCTATAGGGGAGGGGGACGTGCAAGGACAAAAATAGGGAGATCTGGCAAGCAGTGCACACAGATTTTGATTTCATGCTTGAAATCTGAGTGAAGTGTGTGGGGGATTCAATCAGATAGATCCCTCTCTGATCAGATGATGATCTGAGAGGGATTTACCTGTTGGCCACATTGAGTAGTGTATGGCTACGCTCTGAACACTCATCAATTTTCCAGTTCAATTCCCTGCAGATTCGCTTCATTCAGTTCATCTGCTGGGAATCGATTTCCCTAAAATGTCCTATCAATTAAATATCAATTGGCCATGATGGAAATTGTAGATTGAGCGGGGATGGGGCAGGAACATTGGTAGATCGACAGGCCATAGCATTGCATTGCATCAAACAGTACAAGGCTTTGGTACCATCAATTTTCAATAGATTCCCTGCCAGGTCACTACAATTTGTCACACTCAAGTCAAGAAAAAGAAGACTTTTATAATAAAGCAAAAAACCAATACAACTGTGTAGAGAAATGTACAAAGAAGGATCTGCAAACCAGAGCAGGATGAGGTGAAAAAAGCTGAAAAGTTTATTTGAAAAAATCCACAGACAAGGCAATAAAATCACAGGATCAACTAACGCGTATCGGGCCTACCATCTGCCCGCGTATCGGGCCTACCATCTACTAACATTATATTTAGGTGTAGAGAACACCTAAATATATTGTTAGTATGCTCATTAACACACAAAACAAAAATGACCAAAAAAACCAGTAACTAGTGCACATGCCAAAAGTTCATAACATGTGACATATACAAATGTGTGCAGCGTAACTTCCATTCACAGTAGAAGAAGCAGCAGGAAGTTGCACATGGAGGTCAGGCTGTAATGAATGCTCCAATGCAGGGGTGATTTGCAGTGGGACAGGGATGCACAGGGGGAAGATGTAGCACAGGGGGATAGAAGGATGCACAGGGGGACAGAAGGAGGCACAAAGGGGCCCAGAAGGACGCCTGGGTGGCACAGAGGGACAGAATGGGGGTTGCCTGCAACTTACACTATCCAAAGCTTGGTGTAATTGCCTTCTTAAAACAGAAGGAAATTTGCAATAATTCAGTTATGAATGAACATTTGTGGTTACCCACAATGCACTACCACTAAATATGCAAATTATCCCTTTTCGCCCTTGTAAGCCAACAAGGGCGAAAAGGGATAATTTGCATATTTAGTGGTAGTGCATTGTGGGTAACCACAAATGTTCATTTATAACTGAATTATTGCAAATTTCCTTCTGTTTTAAGAAGGCAATTACACCAAACTTTGCTTTTTTAATAGGAGGGCTTTTTGGTCCCTTTTATCCCCCTATACATTCCTAGTAGTTTGGGTCACCCTGAGCTGCTTGGTCCATCCAGACCTTGTGATATCTGCTTTCCAGGGACCAGTGATGCTGATACTCTTCAGGACCCTGAACTTCCTACTGCTGGACACGCACTGGGGGTGGGGCTTCATTTAGGGTGGGGTTATGATCAAGGAAAGGGCTTAATCTATGGAACGCCAGAGAAGGACCAGAAATGCTTTTGGTTAAAAATAGCCCTGGCAATAACATTCAACAACTGACCACCAGTTATTATGGGTGTTACATGTTAAGTTACCAGGGTACCTGACAGTTCATTCAGGACACATTCCTTGGGCACTTGAGCCTAAAAATGCCACTAAATTATTATAAACATGCCTGGATTTACATCACAGGAGCCTATAGGCACAGATGTCCTGGCAGTAAATTTCGCCTTCCAGACACCCACAAACCCCCGCCAAACTGCACCGCAAGTCTGCTGGCTAGCCCAGCTGTCACTTCTCCCTTACTTTCTTTGTCTATCATAGGCAGCTACAGGTGTCCCTTAGCATTAGGTAGCCAGAGGAACCCGTAGTATTAAAGAGACACTGAAGCGAGAATAATTCTCACTCCAGAGCTCATAGTTAGCAGTTTTAGCCGCAGTTTATCCCGCGGCTAAACGGGGGTCCCTTCACACCCAACCCCCCCCCCCCCCCCCCGCAAAATCAACGACCAAATTGGTCGTAGATTTTGCTGCTGCTGGAGGCAGGGCTAACGGCTGCAGCCCGGCCTCACAGCGCGTCTATCAGCGGCGCATCGCCGCCTCTCCCCCGCCCCTCTCAGTGAAGGAAGACTGAGAGGGGCGGGGGAGAGGCGGAGATACGCGCTGACAGACGCGCGTGGGGCAGGGCTGCGGCGGTTAGCCCTGCCCCAATGCGGAAGCGCTCCCCCGCTGCACGGAGGGGGATTTGGGGGTGAAGGGACCCCCGTTAAGCCGCGGGATAGCGGCGTTTTAGCAGGGGCACACATGCCCCTGCTATCTATGAGGTCTGAAGCGAGATTTATTCTCGCTTCAGACTCTCTTTAAGTAACTCGTGGTGCCCCCAACTGAAGGGAGATCTCGTTAGTGTAATGCAGCTCAGGACTCAGCATAGGGAAGGAGGGAGACGCTAGGGGAATGGAATGAGCCGCCTCTCCATCATCAGGCGCCTGTAGGCACGTGCCGACAGTGCCTTATAGTAAATCCAGCTCTGATTATAAACCATTCTTTTTCTTAGATTGCTACCATGGCTGAGTCATATCTGTCCCTTGTAAGAATTTCTAAAACATTAGTGAATTAACAGCAGTCATGTGCATGCATGTGTGACAAAAAAAACTCTTTGGTAAATCCAGTCTGAGTTTTCAACATCATTCATCATTTTATCCAATTGTCTCCTACCATAATTTGTAAACATCTTTGGGGTCCAAAAGGATCCTTTTACCAGTATCTGTAGTACCGTACACAACTCCTAGATTCTGTTGGCTGATTCCCCACAACATTCTTTTACCTGGAAGCAAGTCAGTATTCTGCAAATATGTATAATTTATACCAAACTCAATGGACAAACTGAAATAAAAGTTTGTCCCCCCCGGCTAGTGAAAATTATTATTCTGTGCTCATTTTAGTGAGTAGAGTCTAAAAATGTGCATAAAAGGTTGATTGACCGTAGTCTCCAGTTTATTATCCTTCTCTTTTTTTCTATTATTATTTGCTTATAGTTTATGTTGCTAGACACTGCTGAAGCAGAGTTGATCCCATACAAACTGCAGCGTCCAGTTGTCATATTAATTATTGCACACAGTAATGAGTGAAACAGTCCAAATAAGGAAGGGGTGGAGGAGATTGAAGAGTCCTTTCTTGGCACTCAGAGCTTTAGTAAAGGCGACCTGCAATTGGTCTGCAGAAATAGTCTGACAAGGCATGGAAGATAGGTTTCATACAGCCAGGCAATTGTGAAGGGGGGAAGAGCTTTACTGAATAGACCCCACGCTTCTTTTCTAAACTCTCTTGCTGAGCAAAAAATGGACTGCATCTTGAATACAAGCCTGATCCTGAATGCTATACCCAGCAGAGAAGAAAAAAATGCACCATTTATTGTAAGTTTTTTTTTCTCTCCGGCTATTCATGTCTTGTGTGGGGAGAATCAGCTGGATTTGTTTACCATGAAAGACCCTTATTTTATTTTCTCTTTTAGTTAAAAAAAAAGTATTGCAGAAGCCAGGGCAGATTGTTGGTAATAAAATGATGTGCAAATGCACAGAGGGTCCTAGTGTGCCGAAGACCTTATAACACAACTTTATTCTAATTGTTCAGAGAAAGGTTTTCCTTGTAAGTGGCTTTTAAGATGGAAAAAAAAGAAGCAAATCCTCTATATGAGACTTCAAAGGAACACCGGAGTGTGGCAGGCTGGCGGGCTGGCTGGCTGGCAATACTGTTTTTAAGCTATTAGAATGGCTACAAATCAGCTTTGAGTAGAATAAAAACAAGCGGTGAAAATAATTTCACCGGTAAAATAGGGCACACGTAAATCCGGGGAAGCTGGATGTGAAATAATCAGAAATCAGATGCTAAAGCAAAGTATACATTTATTGCAAATTAAAAAAAAGGTTATTGGACGTTATAACTCCATTTGTCTGAAATGCAAGAGTTTGGCCCCAGTACAATGCAACTTTAGAGTGTCCCCTGGCACTACTTACAGGTTAAATTTTAAAGCCTCCTTTGGATTAACACAAAAGATTGACCACAGGTCCTTCGTCAGCACCCAATCCAAGGTAATTTTGAAGTTCTCCATGGCATCCTATGCTAAGTAAACCTCAGGGCCTTCTTTGGCACCTATATAAGGTAAATGTCTAGGCATCCTGGACAACTCACACAAGGTAAACTTCAGGGGCTTCCTTGGTACCCATATAACATAATTGTACATATAGTGTGTCACTGAAGTCTGTCAAGTCCATCCAAAAGCAAGCATGAAGTGGTCATGAAAAGTAAAAAAACAAAAACAAAAAAACTTGAAGAATGAGAGAGAGAGTGTAAGGCTTGGTGGTGTATTCTCCACAGTCAGCATGCAACGCATGAGCTGACGTGGAGGAGGTACACACACTAGCACCAGGAAACAGGCTATCCCTAGTATAGTGGAGGGGAGGACTGACTGCAATAGGAGATTGTGGCGCACAGAGCCGGTGCAGATCTGACAGCCACAAACAATGCTTTCGTATAACGTCTCAGCGCAAAGTAGCGCTGAGCGCACAAACCAGAACTGAGGAGATCAGGACAGGTAGACAGAATGAACGCTTGCTAGCTAGCGGCTACTTAGCGACAGCAAGCGTCCAAAACCAGACAGACTGGAATGAGGCAGCCAATGCGATGCGGCGATGGCGTGCCTCACAAAGACAGGACAGGACAGTCAGAAAACAGCAGGATTAAGATAGATGAACGTAACACAGATAAATATACAATAAGTATGTTTTCCTAGCGTATTACAATTACAGCTATCAATGAAACTATTTGTAACGTCTGACTAACATATGTATATATCGGCAATGAACCGATATATGACATAAGCAGGAACGCTGACTAGGAATGGAGTAACACAGGGAACAGGACTCAGAAGGATTCGCTATCTCTTCGCAGAGATGAACGCAATCCACAAACGGTAACAGAACAGGATTCAGAAGGATTCGTTATCTCTTCGCAGAGATGAACGCAATCCACAAACGGTAACAGAACAGGATTCAGAAGGATTCGTTATCTCTTCGCAGAGATGAACGCAATCCACAAACAGAACCAGGAGCAGGGTAACTACCTCAGCACGGGTGGTCACGGTACGCGCAACCTACCAAAACGTGCTGGAAAGCTGACTAACTGCACACAGGATATAAACAGTTCGTGTACGTATACATCAGCGACACTGATGTATTAACGTAACACAAATACAAGGAAAATAATAAACGTGCTGGTATGCATATATATTGGCAATGAACCAATATATGATGCAAAGACCAGCAAAGTATCTTTATAACAATAAACACGATCGGGGGCTAAAGCGACAGCAAGGCAGGCTTAAGCTGAAGCTATGAAAACCCAAGGAAACCCTGCAGGAAGCAGATCTTTATACTGAGGTCATCCAATGGGAGCAGACATGCAGATTCCCACACAGGTGAATGATAATCAGTCACAAGCTGACAGCAGGGAAAGACAGACAAAGCTATGCAGCTTGCATGGAAAGACATCAGAACTGCCTGAGCTGCAGCACTACTTCCAGCAATAGCTGCTGCAGCAGCGATCATTACAGTACCCCCGCCTTTAAAAGCGGATTCCAGACGCTTTTCAAAACTGAAATTTCCAACTAAACAGTCTGACTGATAATTCATGATGACCGGGACAGCCCGGCAAGACCGAATTCCAGAATCAGTCCCCACAAGACTGGACCCATCAGAACCAGAACCTACAGAACCATGCCCATCAGTACTACAAGCCCCAGTGTGACACCCATCAGAACCATGATTTCCAGAAGAAAGCCCTCCGAAACTCCCTGAGCGATACCCACCGCCTTCCAGGAACAGTTCAGAAACGCCAAAGCCTTTGCAATGCCCACCGGTACTGTCTTTACCAACACAAAACCCACTGTTGAACCAGTCCAAGGCACTAGGACAAGTTTTCTCAGAGACCTCCCAGAACACCTTGAAGCTCCAAAGAGATCCCCATAGGTCAGAATGCCCCTTAGGCTCACATGGAGAACTATCAAGAACCCCTATGGAACCTAGGGCAATTCCCGAGTCAGGGCCACAAGGACAAACATCAATATCAGGGCTTTCAGGGACCAGAACCATCTCTGGGCATGCAGGCAGACTGGCAACATCAGAACATGTTCCCACTAAGGAAGCATCAGAGCACGCTAACACCTTAAACACACTTGGGCATTCTGGCACACAAAGAACATCTGGGCACACTGGCACAAGAGAAACCTCTGGGCATGTCAAGGAACTGTGAGCCTCAGGGTCAGCCAAGACAGGACCAAAACCAGGACTAGCCAAAAAAAAATCATCATGACTAGACTTCGCAACTACTGGATTTTTACACGAGAATGCAGGATCAGACTTAGATGTCGCTGATTCCAGCAAAGTCAGTAACAAATCAGATTCAGGGGCACTAACAAGACAGGACAAATCTTCTGATGTATGCACTGAACTAGATAGGGACTCCACAACTACCTCTGGACTGGACAGAGACTCATCTAATACACTGGATTGGAGCTCATGAGGCGCTGCAGAACAAGTCAGCATTGCAGCAGCCCCCACTGGACTAGGCAAAACTGAGGAATTCCCTGGACAGGAAGGGGACTCTGGAACCTCTGCCACAGCGGCCAGAGAACCAGAATCTTTCAGGATACAGGGCTGGGTTTCAGGAACACACATCAGACCGGACTGAAATTCTGAGATTTCTATTATTTTGACCAGAGAATCAGAAATATCCATGTTACAGGGCAAGACTTCTGAAACATTCAGAGGACAGGGCTGGAGTTCCTCGGCTGTTACAACACTGGAGAGGGACTCAACATTGGTTAAATCAGACTGTGTACAGGGCAAGGTATCTAACACAATTGCTGACGAGGACAATATTTCAATGGCTTCTGCTTTGCTGGGCAGAAATTCACCAAGTTTTATTAGAGCAGACTGTAATTCCAAAACAGCTGCTAGACAAGTGAATATTACTGCAACACCAACTGAGGTAAGCAGTGCCTCAGACCCTTCTGCTAGAGGGTTTGAAATATCCAAAGTACTGGGTGAAGCATAAGACTCTGCGACCACAGCTTCACTGGACAGGATCACTGAACAGTCCATATTGCAGGGCAAAACCATGGAAGCACCTGCTGGACAGCATAATGATTCTGTGACCTGAGTTTCATTGGAGAGATCTACTGCACAATTCATGGTACAGGGCAAATTTACTGGAAGATTTTCTGAACAAGGTAATAATTCTGCGATTTCAGGTTCACATAGCAGATGCTCTGAGCTATTCATGAAACTAGAGCGAGGTGTAGAAACAGGAAGATCAAGACACAATGTTTGCGCATCTGAATCACCATTCATTTGTAAAATTGGAAAATTCAGATGCCGGGGTTCTGATGTTTCTAGACAGGATTGCTGGGACTCGGAAACTGATGTAGTGCATCTATTGGCATCTGCTGGATCAGACAGGAGTTGAACTTTATTAACACAGGTAATTTCTGCAGAAGTATTTGCAGAGGCAGGCAAGATTTTTCTGGTGTCTGTTTCACTGAACAAAGAGTCATGAGTACTGGCTAGGCTGGACTCAGAAGTCAGCAGGACCTCTGGATTCTCTGCTGAGAAATTTGCGCAGGGCAAGGTTAAGAATGTATCAGTGGCTTCTGTTTTACTGGGAAGTAACACTGAGTTATCCATGGTACAGGGTGGAATTGCAGGAACTTCAACTTCACACAAAAAGAGCTCCGAATCACCTGCTGAATCAGCCAAAGGTGCTGAAGCAGGCGGGTCAGAACGCCAAATTTGCGAATTCGGAGTCACATAAAAATCATCCAAAATCAGTTCCCACACATCAATCAATGGAGCCACAAAGTCATACCCACACACACCAGTTTTTATTAGGTTATAGGCAGACTTAATGCATGCATTCAATACTGATTCACTTTTTGCACTGTAAAATTGACAAAATGAACTTGAATCATTCTTCCATTCATTGACCAGAGCTTCCATCTCTCCTTTCTCAAATGGAGGATTCCAAGCATACTTAACAGGCAGATCATGGTTTGCAGATATGATTGTAGCAGGCACATGTATAGGGTTAATTAGCAGGTGATTGGCAGATTCCTTATTCTTAAGAATCTTTAATACCTGTAGCAAGTGTTGAACTGTAGTGTATGCAAACTTTCCTTGCTTCACAAATAAGTTGATTTGTTCAATACTCTGTAATATCTCCTCATAATCATACTCAGATAATTCTTTTAAACAAAAATCTTTATTTTCCCTAGCCAGGGAGGAAAGTTCATTAGTAGTTTCATAAGTCCATTTAACTCCCCTGAAAGACAATTGCATTTCATTATCTGTTAATGGCAGAATCTCATTATAGGTCTCAGTCGCTAAGGATAACGACTCTGCAGATCGGACACGTTTCTTAGAACGTTTGCATTTGACCTTAGACCCTGCTGTTTTCCCTGCTGTTCTTGGTGATTTATTCAAGGCTGCAGGAAAATTATCAGTAACACTTTCTGCTTGCTGAACATTTTTGCAAGCAATTGAAGGAGTAGCTGATTGGCCTGCTGCCAGGAGTTCATTAAGAGGAAAAGGCAATGGATCTATGCGCAACCAGTTATGGATCACAAACGCTAGAAATTCCAGCGGTCTCTCTTTCAAATCGGAATGATTGAGAACATCAAATGCCCACTGGAATAATTCCCCTTTAAACAAAATATAACTTAGTTGGAGTGCCCAGGTTGAAACAGGAGTCGCTTGGAGATCAGGATTGGCCAGGAACCTGGCACATTCAGAGAAAAACTCATTTTCTGTTTCAGAGCTAAGTTCTTCAAATTTCTTAAAGGAACAGGAACCATAATTAACAGTGTCATACTTTCTGGGAATCCCCCCCACAATGGGGATTGGTAAGGTTTTCATAATGTAAGGCTTGGTGGTGTATTCTCCACAGTCAGCATGCAACGCATGAGCTGGCGTGGAGGAGGTACACACACTAGCACAAGGAAACAGGCTATCCCTAGTATAGTGGAGGGGAGGACTGACTGCAATAGGAGATTGTGGCGCACAGAGCCGGTGCAGATCTGACAGCCACAAACAATGCTTTCGTATAACGTCTCAGCGCAAAGTAGCGCTGAGCGCACAAACCAGAACTGAGGAGATCAGGACAGGTAGACAGAATGAACGCTTGCTAGCTAGCGGCTACTTAGCGACAGCAAGCGTCCAAAACCAGACAGACTGGAATGAGGCAGCCAATGCGATGCGGCGATGGCGTGCCTCACAAAGACAGGACAGGACAGTCAGAAAACAGCAGGATTAAGATAGATGAACGTAACACAGATAAATATACAATAAGTATGTTTTCCTAGCGTATTACAATTACAGCTATCAATGAAACTATTTGTAACGTCTGACTAACATATGTATATATCGGCAATGAACCGATATATGACATAAGCAGGAACGCTGACTAGGAATGGAGTAACACAGGGAACAGGACTCAGAAGGATTCGCTATCTCTTCGCAGAGATGAACGCAATCCACAAACGGTAACAGAACAGGATTCAGAAGGATTCGTTATCTCTTCGCAGAGATGAACGCAATCCACAAACGGTAACAGAACAGGATTCAGAAGGATTCGTTATCTCTTCGCAGAGATGAACGCAATCCACAAACAGAACCAGGAGCAGGGTAACTACCTCAGCACGGGTGGTCACGGTACGCGCAACCTACCAAAACGTGCTGGAAAGCTGACTAACTGCACACAGGATATAAACAGTTCGTGTACGTATACATCAGCGACACTGATGTATTAACGTAACACAAATACAAGGAAAATAATAAACGTGCTGGTATGCATATATATTGGCAATGAACCAATATATGATGCAAAGACCAGCAAAGTATCTTTATAACAATAAACACGATCGGGGGCTAAAGCGACAGCAAGGCAGGCTTAAGCTGAAGCTATGAAAACCCAAGGAAACCCTGCAGGAAGCAGATCTTTATACTGAGGTCATCCAATGGGAGCAGACATGCAGATTCCCACACAGGTGAATGATAATCAGTCACAAGCTGACAGCAGGGAAAGACAGACAAAGCTATGCAGCTTGCATGGAAAGACATCAGAACTGCCTGAGCTGCAGCACTACTTCCAGCAATAGCTGCTGCAGCAGCGATCATTACAGAGAGAGAGAGAGATGAGGGGGTGATAAATTGAGTTGTGCAATGAACACCAGTGAAGCAAAGATATTCTTATTTTCAACAGCAAATTACTTCTGAAGGCTTTAGAAAACAGATGCTTCTGTGCACATGATGGGATGTACACAATCTCACATCACTGGTCTACACTGTGCTTTTCTTCCAGTTCATCAGTCTACCCAATGCATTTATATACAGTATATCATGATGAACATAGATTATCATTTGATGAAGAAACACAAAGTAATTTACTTTGCTAAGTTTCTAACAGTACAATAGCTTGTATCTTCAAAAGCAGCTTTAATGAGCAGTTTTATTGGTGTTCAAACTTCTTTTTATTGAAAAGGTTTGCTTGGTTATTTCCAATGTAGCTTTGTTAGAGGAAGAAGGAGGGAAAAGTTTTCATAATGAAAATAAACCTCTTGACAGTTGAGAAAGCTCCCAAACTATACAAAGCAGAAGTTGTACTGCTGAGTCTGGGCAGTGCAGACTGTAGTGTTTCTATAGATTGTAAAATCAGAGGCTCCACCTGCTTAAAAGGGTGCATTCGTACTATGCACCTTGCGGTGCAAATAAAGCGTGTTACAGTTGCATAGCAATACGCTGCAATTGTCCCATTCATATAAGCACTTTGGTTTCATGGTGCGTTTAGTTGTTGTAATAATGGGAGCTGAGCTTTGTTTGGCTTGTTGTCATTGACAACAAGCATGCTGAAATCTATTGGAAATTGGTCTGCAGTGTATGGGCAAGCAACAGAGGCTCTCCCCTCTGTGCTTCCCTCCAGCTAGTTACAGTTTGGGCAGCGGGCAGCGGCGGCAAGATACATACCTTCTTCCTTGCGTTCCACCGCATACTCCTCGCTCTAGCGGCTGATGTCACTTCCGGAAGTGACGTCACTTTCGGAAGTGACGTCAGCCAATAGAGCGAGGAGTATGCGGTGGAACGCACGGAAGAAGGTATGTATCTGCCCTCCGCTGCCCGCTGCCCACACTGTAACTAGCTGGAGGGGAGCGCAGAGAGGGAGAGCCCCGAGGTAAGGGAGAGGGGGGGAACTTCCCCTCTCCCCGCCGACTGTGGCCAAGGCTTTCCCCTCATGCTGCCATCCCTCCAGCCCCCACAAAACGGCCCCGAGCGGGCCTTAGAGAGTGGGGGGGGGGGGCTGCAATGAAATTCTGCAGGGGGGCCCGGTGGGGCCTAGTTACGCCCCTGTCCCTCTCTATTCAGATTTGATCAGAGAAGGATCTGTCTCGTGGTCGATCTGCCCATGCATCAAGTGATGTATGGCTACCTGAAAACTTAACTGCACATATTTAGTAAATCACATCCTGGCATAATACAGCATTCTGCACTGTCCAGTCTGCGTGACGTCTGGGCTCACAGAAAAGAGAGATAAGAAACATGGCGTCCCACATCAGCCTGACACTTCATGGCCAGGCAGGAGGTTCCCTGATAAGTTGGCTCGTATCTTGATTTTCTGCTCAAGCTGGCGGCACAGCCAAAGCATTGCTGTGTGACTAATGAGGCGACGTTGCCTTCACTTCCTCTGCTGCCTGGCTGCTCTGTTACCTGTGCATTTAAAAAGTGACAGGTGTACGGGACGCATATCACCTTTTATCACACATGCCAACCACTGGGCTGTGATATTTTTCTTGTATGCTGTTGTAATCATTTCTGTGGCAACACGTATAGCACAGTTCACTGACTGTAATAGCTAAGAGGCTTGGGATTCATTGATTAAAATTCTTTAAAGTGGATCTGAACTCTTGCACAAGACTGAAGAAATACATAGGGAAATGCACCCTGTACGTATTTAGAGAGTTTAGCCTGTCTAATCCCCCCTCATCTGTGACTAATCACAAATTGTAATCTGATTTCCCCTGTGTCACATGACTGTCTATGGCAGATAGGGCAGATAAGGCCATTTGAAAGCACAGGAGGTAAAAGGCAGCCATACACTGGTCGATTGCCACCAGATCGACCAGCAGATAGATCCCTCTGTGATCGAATCTGATCAAAAAGGGATCTATTGGCTGCCTTCACTGCAAACAGATTTTGAATCAATTTCACTATGAAATCGATTCACAATCTGTGGAGTCTGCTTTCATGGAAGCAGACATATTGTTAACATCCTGTGTTTACAAATTAGCTGCTCTGCGGTGGCAGTGGAGATTCCTGAGCTGACACAGCTGAGAGATCAAATTGCAGTGGTGAATAGTCACAAATGAGGGTGAATTAGACAGACTAAACTCTTAAAATACATACAGGGTGCATTTTTCTATGTTTTCCTTCTGTCCTGTGCAAGAGTTCAGGTCCACTTTAATGCCAGTTTTACTTTATTTTGGGGAATTTTGCTGACTTTAGCTCATGATCTGCAAAATAATATCCTTGAGAAACATTGTGCTAATTTAGCATCTAAATATGTACATACATGCATAAATGAACATACAAATAAATCGTACATAAATGATCTAATTGCTATTAATGGATGATTTGTGAAGGTTCTTCAGATATCTTGCATGCCTGGCTCAAGGGCTAGTTTAAGGGCCCGTTTCCACTATCGCGGAAACCGCCGCGATTCCGCAGAGTTTCCCCGCACATGAATCGCACGGGGAAACTCTGCCATAGGGGAGAATTGCACCGCCGGCCGAATCGCTTGCAGTAGCGATTCGGCCGGAACCCCCGCAGAATTCGCTCGGGAGGCTGCGATTCCCATAGCCGTGCATGGCACGGCTCATGGGATTCGCCTGCGATCCCGCCCACACGCTCAGTGTCGGCGCGCGTCTCGCAGACGCACGCTGCACAAGTGGAAACGAGCCCTAAGACTTATTATGTAAGATACACATTCCTGAATGACCTGTTTCTTTTATATATATATATATATATATATATATATATATATATATATATATATATATATATATATATATACCAGCCTACCCTAGCTACAAAAGCTGCAAATTAATAGAAATGTTGTGATTGTGTAGGTCCCCCTCAGCTCACTTTACCCGCTTCTATACCAATCAGCAATGTCAGAAGAGTGCTTTGCAAGAACAGACAACATAACATCTCCCTCCTCACAAACAGTTTAGGCACCGGGGGTTAGGCACAGAACCACTGAGGTGCACTAGAATAAGGGACATTAATGATTTATGGTGCTTTCCCATTGCCCCAAGATTGCAGCAAACAGATAAAAGCCCCTGCCTCAGCTAATATGTGCAGAAGTCTCCTGAAACCTCTCACACTTTTGATGAAAGCTGGTGTCAATAAAAACACAGCAGTTGCAAAATGTTATCTGTAACTTGATATAAGAAGACCTTAGGTTCTTCTTCAGAAACTCCATCCACCTTGATCCATTTGCTTTACTTCAGTCTATCTCATGTCCTGTTGATTTCAAGCTTCCATTTTAATTATGCTTGGTTCACACATAAATCTGTACATTTCCAGTCCAGGTCAGTCATGCCCTGTCAGTTTTGCATCAGTTTTCTATCAGTTTTATCTGACAAGATTGGAACTATACATTTTTTTTTTATGTGAGCACGCCCATAGAAAACTGCTACAAAACTGACAGGACAGGAATGGACTGGAACGGAAATGTACACTTTTTCTGTGTACACCAAGCCATAAAAAGAACTCAAACAAAACTAATGTAAAACCAAATCTGTAAGGGTTCTCAGGAGATACCCAAAGATATTAGCTAGGGGCAGTGCTTAGCTGATTGGTCTAAGTTTTCAGAAATCACGTAGAAACGTAAACCTTTGCCCCTTATTACTGGGTACCCCACTGATTCAGTGGATGCCCAAAGAGATCTATACCCACCAGCAATCAGAGTAATGTTTTGAGAGATAGGGGATGCAATGCTGCCCCTGGTTGCAAGGTGCCACTCCCCCACCAATGATGTCTACATGAGCTGGTAAATACAGCTGAGGGGGACCCGCCACAATCATGGGATTTCTCCCTCCTCAGTACTAGCTGATATAGCTAGCTGAGCAGGGCTGCTATAGCTGTGGGGAGGGTCACCATTTTTTCCCTGCTTTCCACATAGCTGAATATATTCAGCACCAGGAAAGCTCCATACACTGCAGTAACTGAACCAGAAGGCTCAGCCAGGAACAGCACAAAATTAGCACATTCACAGATTACAGGCAGATCGTGCTTTACACAGCTGGGTTTGTTGCAAGGTCTGACTCTGTACCCAGCTTAATAAACCCGTCCCAGTTGATCATCTTTTAGGCAAAATATCAGTGCTTCCTATCCTGGAATGATACCCTCCCCCCCTCCTGATATCGCTGGAAAGTTAAAAGCATTAATTAAATTGCTTAACTACCATGAAATAGCTATGAGCCCCAACAGTGCATGCAAAGTAACAGAGTAAATGTGGTAAGATAACATTAATTTCTGATAATGTAACTGAATCAGCACAGGTCACAAGTAGGTATATGATACACTTCCGCTTGCTTCACATCTGAGGTATCAGGCCAATAAAAGTGAGTCCCAGCACCCAAAAGGAAAAAGGCTTACCAGCCTATAGCAACCCACGTTATAAGGTTGTGTACATAGCATGAGGCTCCCGCCTCCCAGTGGTCACAGAACTGTTCCAATCTTTAACTGCGTAACGTCATCCTCCAGATTGCATCGAGGTAAGATCAATGATATATCATAAAAATTATAAAAAAAACCTGCAGTACTAAGTGTAGACCGCTTTATTAAGGATAAATGAACCATGGATAGTGTAATGGTTAAAGAGAACTCGAGGCGGGGTTCTTCCATCGCAATCCCCACACAGAGGCTGGGTCTGCCTATAGAGCCCAGCCTCTGTTGCTAGTTAGTTTCCTCCAAAGCCCCCCCGCACGCTGTCAGACCCCATAAAACACAGCCACGCTGGCGACATGCAGCGTGTCACAGCCGGCAGTGTTTATCTCACTAACGTCAGTCTCGGCTGCTCCCCGCCTCCTGAATCGCTCCGGTCCCCGCCCACATCCCTTCCCTCCCCGCTGATTGGAGGGAAGGGACGCGGGCGGGGACCGGAGTGATTCAGGAGGCGGGGGAGCAGCCGAGACTGACGTTAGTGAGGTAAACACAGCCGCATAGCGTGGCTGTGTTTTATGGAGTCTGGCTGAGCGCAGGGGGGTCTTTGGAGGAAACTAACTAGCAACAGAGGCTGGGCTCTATAGACAGACCCAGCCTCTGTATGGGGATTGCGATGGAAGAACCCCGCCTCGGGTTCTCTTTAAGGGCTCTGCCTCTGACACAGGCGACCTGGGTTCGAATCTTGGCTCTGTCTGTTTAGTAAGTCAGCACCTATTCAGTAGGAGACCTTGGGCAAGACTCCCTAACACTGCTACTGCCTATAGAGCGTGTCCTAGTGGCTGCAGCTCTGGCGCTTTGAGTCCGCCAGGAGAAAAGCGTGATATAAATCATAAAAGACATAAAAAGAGTACTTACATAATGGGCCCAAAGTTATGGGTACCCTGAATTAAAATAGCGCATGTATACTGGCCAGTGGTGGGAACAAGAATATAAGTGTCACTCGTCTCCTTCCAGACCGGTTTCGCACACTTGCGTCATCAGTGGAAGTTTCTTGGTTTGATGTCTGCAGTTAATGTACTGAAATAGAACAAGCAAATAGGATCAGATAGTTGCTAAAGCACCAATCCAATTTCAGTTACAATACTGACGCTGCTGACTAGCTGCATGTACATTTCTTTACCTGAAGAGAATACTTTGTTACCTGGAAAGAATGTATCTAAATTTCTACTACAAGTGGTGCTTGTTTTATTTAGACTCAATCTGAACTTGCCTATTTCCTCAGTTACGCAATAGATGAAGAATTAACCCCACTATGGCAAAATGTACTTCCTTTACAAGCTATGAAAGCCTTCCCAGTGTCAATCTTTTGGCAGGATGTTAAACATTACTCATTGCTCTTTGGCTACTAGTTGGGTGGAGGAAAATGCAAATGATGGGCGTAATTGATTCAACTACAGAAGATAAGTCTTGTAAAAGGACATTCCTGCAAGGCTGCACCTGGCCCTTTGCTGACTGCAGAATGTTCTTTGACCAAAGGACAGCAGCTACTACTATAAACTAGTGCAATGCAATCCACTGCCTATGTCTGGCTAGGAGGAGCCAGTGAACTGTAGTGATGGTATTCAGTGTGCAGTAACCCATGGCAACCTGAACTAAACATGATCATGTACATTAAGGGTTGAGTAATTCTGCATTTTATCACTGCACTTTTACACTCTTTATTTAAAATTCATTACATGCATTGTACTGTGCCAGCCAAAACTTCACTGCTCAAATGCATACATAAGCATATGCTGGGAAAGGGAAATCCTCAGTCCTACAAATGATGAATTGGCATTTTGAAGAAGCATTCCGATGAGTGTGGTGACCTGTTGTGTAGAAAGCTAGGAGGATGGAGACCTGTAGTGGGGCTATAAGACTGTGACACATGCAAGGAATGACTTGTGAGCTCCTCTCAGAAACAGTCACACAATGATCTTCAATAGACATGCATGATGTATGTAAATATGAAACATAGTTTCAGTGAGTAGATGAGTGAGGTCCCGACTCCCAAGTCAGTTTGTTTAGTGAGTGTGGGCTGATGTAGTAAGTAGATGGCTATTATTATTATTCACTTCCTCCCGGATGCAGCAGTGATATCTATAAGTAAATAAGCTGCAATGGGTAATCATAAGCTCCACGGGAGAAGAAGACACACAATATAGAAAAGATAAGATTGCTCAGCTCCTCTGCCCCATGCAGGGAGTTGTGTGCAAGGTCTCCGCTACAGGCAGCTCACCAGCCCTACAGACAGGGCAGCCCCGAGCGCCATCACCTGGGGTACCCCTCAGGATGAGCAGGTTGCAGTGAGTGACACCCCCAGGCAGGAGCAGGTTGCAGAATGTCACGTTCCCTGGCTGGAGCAGGTTGTTGCAATGTGTGGCATCCCCTAGTAGAAGCAGGTTGTTATAGTGAGTGGCACCCCCAGGCAGGAGCAGGTTAGTGAGTGTGGCACCTCCAGGCAGGAGCAGGTTGTTACAGTGAGTGGCACCCCCAGGCAGGAGCAGGTTAGTGAGTGTGGCACCTCCAGGCAGGAGCAGGTTGTTACAGTGAGTGGCACCCCCAGGCAGGAGCAGGTTGCTGCCGCTGCCAGTGCGGAGCCCCGCCCCCTCTCGCTCTGTCTGCACTTGTTTATTCAGCGCTCGCAGCGGCACGCGCCAGGCGCACGCATTGGAACAACAAACCGCATAGAATAGAGCCCGGGGAGGGGGCGGGGCCAAGGCAGAACGCGTGGGGCTTGTGCCCATTGAAAAGGCGGCGGCGGCCGGGCGACCCCAGCACTCAGTGCAGCGAGCCAGGGAACGTGCGGGACAGGGCGCGGGGCTCGCCTCT
Organism: Hyperolius riggenbachi; assembly: GCF_040937935.1. Taxonomy (NCBI): domain Eukaryota; kingdom Metazoa; phylum Chordata; class Amphibia; order Anura; family Hyperoliidae; genus Hyperolius; species Hyperolius riggenbachi. The sequence goes on along the minus strand of NC_090648.1, from coordinate 341,019,070 downwards.
TCCATTCCTTCACCCGCACAGTCAGAGCAACACGCGAGTGACACGAGCTGCTCCAGCCATGGACAGCACTGCCAAGGCAGAGAGCGGCTCCGGCCAGCACTTCCTGCAGCCAGCCTGCTACTTCGCCCAGAGTCTGCAACTCAGCCCAGCAGACGGGCAGCAGTCCCATGCCAAGTCTATGGCCAAGCAGGTGAAGAGGCAGCGCTCGTCCTCTCCAGAGCTGATGAGGTGCAAGAGGAGGCTCAACTTCACTGGCTTCGGCTACAGCCTCCCCCAGCAGCAGCCCGCAGCCGTAGCCAGGCGGAACGAGAGGGAGAGGAACAGGGTCAAGCTGGTCAACCTGGGCTTTGCCACCCTAAGGGAGCATGTCCCCAATGGTGCTGCCAACAAGAAGATGAGCAAGGTGGAGACCCTGCGCTCAGCAGTGGAGTACATCCGAGCGCTACAGCAACTGCTGGACGAACATGACGCTGTCAGTGCTGCTTTCCAGTCTGGGGTCCTGTCACCCACCATCTCCCCCAACTACTGTCATGACATGAACTCTATGGCAGGTTCCCCTGTCTCCTCCTACTCTTCCGATGAAGGATCCTACGACCCCCTGAGTCCCGAGGAGCAAGAACTGCTAGACTTCACCACCTGGTTCTGAGCTGAGAGCAGCAGGTGAGTCTCTCTACTGGTCTGCATCCACCTATGCTGGTCCATACTTGTCTGCATCCACCTATGCTGGTCCATACTTGTCTGCATCAATCTATGCTGGTCCATACTTATCTGCATCCTTCTATTCTGGTCCATACGTATCTGCATCCTTCTATACTGGTCCATACTTGTCTGCATCCACTTATGCTGGTCCATACTTATCTGCATCCTCCTGTGCTGGTCCATACTTGTCTGCATCCTTCTATTCTGGTCCATACTTGTCTGCATCCACCTATGCTGGCCCATACTTATCTGCATCATTCTATTCTGGCCCATACTTATCTGCATCCTTCTATTCTGGTCCATACTTATCTGCATCCTTCTATCCTGGTCCATACTTATCTGCATCCTTCTATTCTGGTCCATACTTGTCTGCATCCTTCTATTCTGGTCCATACTTGTCTGCATCCTTCTATTCTGGTCCATACTTGTCTGCATCCACCTATGCTGGTCCATACTTATCTGCATCCTCCTGTGCTGGTCCATACTTGTCTGCATCCTTCTATTCTGGTCCATACTTGTCTGCATCCACCTATGCTGGTCCATACTTATCTGCATCCTCCTGTGCTGGTCCATACTTGTCTGCATCCACCTATGCTGGTCCATACTTATCTGCATCATTCTATTCTGGCCCATACTTATCTGCATCCTTCTATTCTGGTCCATACTTATCTGCATCCTTCTATTCTGGCCCATACTTGTCTGCATCCTTCTATTCTGGTCCATACTTGTCTGCATCCACCTATGCTGGTCCATACTTATCTGCATCCTTCTATTCTGGTCCATACTTATCTGCATCCTTCTATTCTGGTTCATACTTGTCTGCATCCTTCTATTCTGGTCCATACTTGTCTGCATCCTTCTATTCTGGCCCATACTTGTCTGCATCCATCTATGCTGGACCATACTTGTCTGCATGCTGAAGTCCATACTTGTCTGCATCCATGCATGCTGAAGTTTAAACTTGTCTGCACTCGTGTATGCTGAAGCCCATGCTTGCCTGCCTGCATCCATCCATGCTGAAGTCCACTGCCGTGGGTGCTGAAATCGCTCTGTACTTTCTATTGCCAGATCATGCTGCTGCTTGTGCTCCAATAATGTGTGTAGCTCTCGCCTTGTCTAGCATGATTGACTGATTAGTCTCTTTTTTTATTCTCTCCCAGGGCTGCTAGCACTGCAGATTGTCCTTTCTGCTCAGAAGGAGAAAGTGAAGCACAAGGGAGTCTCAAGCCTCTCAAAGAACACTAAAGCACTAGATTTGCACTCCAGCAGAGTCCACAGGATAACCTGAGACTGTGTACCGCGAGGATCATGGCTGGTGGGGTACACACCACTATATACTCATATAAGGAAGAGACAGGACTGGCCCACAAGATCCTAAGAACTGTGGGCTTTACAATCGCTATCCCAGCCCAGTTCTGACTGACTGATAATCACACTCCTTCTCTATAGGATGATGCTAGTCCCAGGATCATGACTTGTGGAGTTTTGCATTCAAACTATGCTGATACTCAAAGAACCCTTTAAGCCCCCTCTTCTACTATTTTTATACCACTTACAACGTAAAAGAAATGCTTCCAGTCTTTTTTTGTGTTGTTTTTTTATTATAAAAAAAATCTATTTCTATCCATCCCAGAGGTATGGGGTGTTTTAAGCTATTTTTGTACATAAGAGAGAGATTTATAGAAGTTTTGTACAAATGTTATAAAAATGTGTATATCTTGCTACATTATTATGTAATGCTTATTACCTCTGCGTATTTAGACTTGTAGTCTACACATGACAGTGACTGTCATTCGCTGGCAGTCCAGATGTTGCCCGGGCTCTCTATGTATGACACTTGCTTTGGCAACAGCTGGAGGGCTGAGGGTGGCGCTAGTCTCTGCTATAAATGACCTTACAACTGCCATTTTGTATGTGGTTTTTGTGAAAGAACACTGCTTTTAAAGTGGGGGAGTTCTGAGCTCCCACAAATGTACTTTAGCACACCGACGTGTCTTACTTTCTATAGAAACTTTGTTAATGTATTAATTGTATTATTAAAGCAATGTTCACAATGAACAAAGTTTATGCAGCTATTGTCCAAACGCAAAATAGTGGTCCTTCGTTTCTATGCTGACAATGTTTTGGTTGGAACATTATGCCACTGCCTTTTCTTACTGTTTTATTACAAACTTACAAAAGTCCTGCATAACAGATGCGTTTTTTACACAATAGTTTCATAATAAAAAATGTTTTATATAAAAACAATCATGTGTGTTCCGCTTTTTATCCAGCCTCTGCCATAGGGATGTATGGGTTTAGGATGCTGAAGAGGGAAGCAGAGGCTGATTTATCTATTTAGAAGAGACACAATAAAGATGGGTACCAATTGTTTGCCATCTCCTATGCATGAAAAGAATTCAGAGAAAAAAAAAAAAAGATTGATTAATGGCTTCATTGTGCTTAAACCAGCAACCCAAGGAAGACTGAGTACATAAAACACGGGGAACAGAGGGCGCTCTATACCCACAAGTGACTACTGAAGACCCCCATTCATCTACCCCTACAGCATCTAGCATAATAGGCGAGAACTAACGGGCATATTTAATAAGGCAGAGAACAGATCTATATAGCGAGCCATTTCAAATTCTTCTCTCGATGATGTAGCCGGAGTGTGATTGGCTGCTGGAAGTTATTGCAAATTGCTCATCACCAGTCATTCACACACTGCGTTACATTATGAAATAAGCCTATGAGGAGTCACTGAAGGCATACCAATGCAACGATACAATCATGATTGTACAATCTTGCCAAATGTATGTAGTGGAAAGGTAAACTGAGTGAATATACTTTGAACGGATATTCTAGGTACTACTTTCATAAAAATTGTACGATTGTGCAATCAAGATTGTATCATTAGTGGGCACCTTAAGCTCATATAAGTATAAAATAAGCAAAAAAGGAGGATATTTGCATATAAAATATATTTACAGCATCAGGATTGTGGGGAATGTTTGAATACTCGCAACATAACCAACGTACCAGTAGATGTTAAAGAGTGTATATATGTATATATATATATATATATATATATATATATATATATATATATATATATATATATATATATATATAGTATTCATAATATATATATATCCATATAACTGTGCGAAACGTTTCTCATCTTCCGTATGATTGAGGCAAACTTTTAGAATCTTTCAAGCTGTTCTCTACAAATAGCTTGAGCTGGAGGAGGAGGGGGGTTGCCAGATCAGAGACAGTGATCTATAAGCATGTCATTCTATCCAAAAAGCGTGATCTGCCTGTAAAAGCACCCAATTACTAAGATTTAAAAAGAAATTGGTGGGCTTTTTTCCCCCCTTTTGGCTGGGGAGCTTGTTGTCAGTTAGCAAGTACGTGACCGGAATGCCAGCCTGGCTGCCTCTGCCTGGATACTCGGCCCCCTTCCCTAAATGACTTGCAAATTCAGTTTGCGTGCACCAAGCCAGGCGGAAAGCAAAGCGCAAAATGCAGCCCAACAAAGGACAGAGAGGCACAGCCTGCCCTGTTCAGCCCCCAGCCTGCCCTGCTATGGCTGTAACAGTATTTACTGAGGTTACAGGAGCCCCTTATGCAATCACTCATAATACAGTCCTGTGCAGCCAGTTCTGCTGACCTTACCTAACAATCAATAAGTTTCTATGAAGCCAATCCCTGTCATTTCTAGCAGTGTGTCGTTCGTTATCTTTTGCCATACAGTGCTGTGCTTTTCTGGAGGTACTGGTTACCTTTCTCTTGTCTGTAGCAAGCAGAGAAAGTGTAACAAGTCATTTATGCCTATGAATATAACATTAGGATAATGTTTCATCCTCCACTAAGAAAATGGGAGGGGGTCTTGTGTGAACAGGTGTTGTCTATAGCTGGCTCTTGAATAGTAAATATCCAAACTAATTAAACTAAAGGCAAAGTTAAGCTGTTGTTTGCAACAATGTATAAGACGGACGGTGAGATTCACAAAACCACACTTTTTTTTTTTTACTTGAAAATACGAAAGGGCAAAGCAGGATTGGGGTAAATCTCATTATATGTGCTCTAATCGCTTAGCAACACAAAGGCTTTTCTTCTGCTAGCAGGGAGGACTATTGAGGCGGCCTCTGCCAGTGTTCAGCTCAGCATTTGTAAACTCCATAAATCAAGCGGCTCGCACCGTGTGCAGTGTGCGTCCAGCCACCGCTGCCCTATTATTCCCAGCCAGCCAGGAGGACTTCTGTCCCAGGACACAAGTCCTCTCAGCAACTATTTACACGTTGTAAATCTCTATTGCTCCTCCACACAGCACGCTGGGGAGAGCAGGCATCACTGACTAGTGGTGTTACATCATCGTTATTGCAGATGTGTTTTATCTGTGTATTGTATGAGCTCCAGTTTACATCAAATGGACCATCTCCAACTGCCCAGCCAATAAAGTTATTAACCAGATAACCTCCTCTGCTTCTAGGAGCTTATTTATAAATATGGTAAGCAAATGCTGGTATTCCTGCAGAAATAAGGGCACATTTCTACTGATTTCAATTGCGATCACTCTTCTTAGTGCAAAAGAGCCCTAAAGCCTGATACACAACGTACATTTCCCATTAGATAGATGGGTCGAATAGATAATTTCTGACAGGTCCGATCTAATTTCCGTTAGTTTTTCTGATCAATTTACATAGAAGTGATCAGAAAATCGTTCAGAAAAACGGAAATCCGATTGGATCTGTCAGAAATTATCTATCGACCCATCTATCTGATGGGAAATTGCATGGTGTGTACCAGGTATAACACTCTCTGCCGGGCTTGAGCCCACCATCAAGTGAAACTGAATTCTGCACATGCCGGCTCATCCCTGCCGTCCACATTAACTTCTACAATCAACATATGTATGAGGATGTGATCCAAGTGAATGGACAGGGCAATTATGGTATGACATCAAAGCAGTGATCACTACCAATACAGTAAAACGGATCAACTTTTTTAAAATAAATATGCTCATCTTAAAGAAAACCTGTAACAAAAAAAACCTCCCCTGGGGGTACTCACCTCAGGAGACTTGAGCCAGCGCAGTATGGCAGGCCGACAGCGATCGGCTATTTCCGCCTATCTTCGAGCAGAGAGCCGATACTGCGCCTGCGCTGGAGGCGGGAAGGTAAATATTTACATCGCTGCTGTTCGGGGAGCTTTATCGTCACCGCCGTGGGGCCGAGGAGGATCGGGGAAGCCTCAATAGGATCCGGAGGCTTTACCCATCCTCCTCGGTCCCACGGTAGCGACGATAAAGCTCCCCGAACAGCAGGGATGTAAATATTTACCTTCCCGCCTCCAGCGCAGGCGCAGTATCGGCTCTCCGCTCAGAGATAGGCGGAAATAGCCGATCGCTGTCGGCCTGACCTACTGCACTGGCAAGTGTCCTGCGCATGCGCAGTAGAGCGGACCCGACTCGGCTATTTTCGCCTATCTCCATGTGGAGAGCCACAACAGCACCCCCGCTGGAGCCAGGAAAGGTTAATAAATCAGCGCTTATCAGTGCTTGTCAGGCTTGTCGAGGGAGGATTGCCGGACACTTCGAGGGAGCCAGCGCTGGATTGCCTGCAGCTACAGGGGAGGGGGAAGCCTCATTGGGACCCTGAGGCTTCCCTTTCCCGAGGAGGTGAGTACCCGCCTGGGGAACTTTTTTTTGTTACAGGTTCTCTTTAAGTAGATCCTTAAAGGAGTTGTCAGGGGAAATAAAGTAAAATGAATGGTACTTACCGGGGGCTTCCTCCAGCCCCAAGCTCCCAGGACCTCGCTCGCCGCAGCTCTGCCCACAGCCGTTTGCCGGAGCTCCGACCCGGAGCGCAGTAGTTCTGCTCCTGCGCAGTTCGCTCCGACCCACATGGCGGTGATTGACAGAGCCGATCGTGCAGGCGCAGTACAGAGCGACCTCCAGGCCGCTCTGATGTCATCGCTGGGGACCGGGTCGGAGCTCCGGCAAACGGCTGCGGGCAGAGCTGCGACGAGGGAGGTCCTGGGAGCTTGGGGCTGGAGGAAGCCCCCGGTAAGTACCATTCATTTTACTTTATTTCCCCTGACAACTCCTTTAAGCCTACCGCGGCCTTGAAACTGCTGCATCGGCACCATAGCCTGCCGCGGCACAGGCTTATTTCTGATTGTCCGATGCGGTGGAACTCCACCCTCCACATGCTGAAGAGGTTGTGGGAGCAGTGAAAGGTGGTTAGGCTATACCTGTCTCAGACATCTTCCTCCAGAACAGGGCCACTGGACTACATTACTGGGGGCCAGTGGCAGCTGATTGGACAGGTGTGTAAAATCTGGGAGCCGTTTGAGCAGGCAACAAAATTGGTCAGTGAGGATCACTGCAGCAGAAGTGCTCCCTCTTGTCTTCATGCTGGACAAGGCTCTTGACAAAGTGCTCGGACAGGGGGAGGAAGCCCTACTGAACAGTGGTCAGTCAAGTGGGGGAGTTAGTGAGCATGCTCAAGTCCTGGATGAGGAGGCAGAACTTGTGGATGCGGAAGAGCCTATTGTCTGGGGGTGGGAAGAAGATTCTGATGTGGAGCTGGAGCATGATGACAGTTCTGACAGCCAGGAAGAGGTGATTAATGGCAGACATCTCTTCCCTATGGCTGCACATATGCTCCAGTGCCTCCGTAAGGACCCCAAGATTAAAACTTTAAAATCAAGGCTCGACATGTGGGTGGCCACCATCTTAGATCCCCGGTGCAAGGGGAAAATGCGGCAGTTCATACCCCCCTCCCAAGCAGATGCCAGGATGAGCTACATCAGGGATGCCCTTCTTTGTTGGGTAGAAGATGTGTTTCCAGAATCTGTGTCCCGGGCCCAAGCTACCAAGCCTCATCATACTCAGCAAAGGTCTGGTGGTCCCACTCCCAGCAGCAGCACCATTAGCCAATCTGTGAACCTGCTGAGTATGTTGAATTAATGTTATCAGCCAATGCCAGATACTCCTTCTAGCAGCAGCAGCACCAGCGGGCAAAGTAGTCACCGCCAGCGGCTGGCCCGTATGGTGAATGATTACTTGGGGTCAGCCAGTGCTCCAGACAATATGGAGAGTAAGGATGACCCCATGGAGTATTGGACAAAACAACTGCAAACCTGGCCTGAACTCGCTCAGTATGCACTGAAGGTTCTAGCATGCCCCGCCGCCAGTGTTCTTTCTGAGAGAGTATTTAGTGCTGCAGGTGGGGTGGTCACTGACCAATGGACCCGTCTGTCCAGAGACAATGTGGACATACTAACGTTCATTAAAATGAACGAGTCATGGATCAGTGATAATTACAGACCCCTCTCACTGATTCATGATGAAGATTAGACAGACTAAATTAACATTTTGCTGTTTTTCAAGCCTCAAATGGTCTCCCTCTCAAACTCTGTTGCCTATCACTATCATCGCATATTTTTGCTTTTTAATATCATAAAAATGCAGCTTTTGCAGCTCTCCGACATTATATTCTATCCTAACCCTATGCTTTTGGCCTACAACTTCTCCTGCTGCTCCAAAAAAAAAAATATAATGACTGCTGTGAAACCACCTCTAGGTCCCATGGCATACGACAACTCCTGCTGCTCCAAAAAAAAATTATAATGACTGCTGTGGAACAACCTCTAGGTCCCATGGCCTACGACAACTCCTGCTGCTCCCCAAAAAAATTGTAATGACTGCTGTGAAACCACCTCTAGGTCCCATGGCCTACGACAACTCCTGCTTATCCAAACAAAAATTGTAATGACTGCTGTGAAACCACCTCTAGGTCCCATGGCCTACGACAACTCCTGCTGCTCCTCAAAAAATTGTAATGACTGCTGTGGAACAACCTCTAGGTTTCATGGCCTACGACAACTCCTGCTGCTACAAAAAAAAATTATAATGACTTCTGTGAAACCACCTCTAGGTCCCATGGCCTACGACAACTCCTGCTGCTCCAAACAAAAATTGTAACGACTGCCGTGGAACCACCTCTAGGACCCATGGCCTACGACAATGCCTGCTGCTCCAAAAAAAATTGTAATGACTTCTGTTTAACAACTTCTAGGTCCCATGGCCTATGACAACTCCTGCTGCTACAAAAAAAAATGATTATGACTGCTGTGAAACCATCTCTAGGTCCCATGGCCTACGACAACTCCTGCTGCTCCAAACAAAAATTGTAATGACTGCCGTGGAACCACCTCTAGGTCCCATGGCCTACAACTACTCCTGCTGCTCCAAAAAAAATTGTAATGACTGCTGTGGAACAACATCTAGGTCCCATGGCCTAAAACAACTCCTGCTGCTCCAAAAAAAAGATTGTAATGACTGCTGTGGAACAACCTCTAGGTCCCATGGCCTATAATGTTTCAAAAACGATGTTTCAAATGAGCCTGTGAGTAATACCTCGGAAATTTACAGAAATCCTTTTAAAGGGAACCTAAACTGAGAAGGATGTGGATTTTTTCTTTTAAAATAATACTAGTTGCCTGACTCTCCTGCTGATCCTGTGTCTCTAATACTTTTTGCCACAGTCCCTCAACAAGCATGCAGATCAGGTGCTCTGACTGAAGTCAGACTGGATTAGCTGCATGCATGTTTCAGGATTGTGATTCAGCTACCACTAAAGCCAAAGTTATCAGCAGGACTGCCAGGGAACTGGTATTTGTTTAAAAGGAAACATCCATTAGGTTCCCTTTAACATTGTGGAAATTGTTCCACAGGAATGCGGAATTCGGAATGTAGCGGTAGCGGAATTTCGTTATAGCGGTAGGCGGAATTACCGCGATATCGGAAATCGCCTCTTCCGATCATCCCTACTTTTTAAAAAGAGACTCTGTAACAAAAAAAAGTTCCCCTGGGCGGTACTCACCTCAGGAGGGGGAAGCCTCAGGGTCCCAATGAGGCTTCCCCTCCCCTGTAGCTGCAGGCAATCCAGTGCTGGCTCCCCCAAAGCGTCCTGCAATCCTGGCTCGACAAGCCTGACAGTGCTGACAAGGCTTGATATATTTACCTTCTCGGCTCCAGCGGGGGCGCTGTTGTGGCTCTCAGCACGGAGATAGGTGGAAATAGCCGATCTCTGTCGGGTCCGATCTACTGTGCAGGCACAGGAGACTTGCACCTGTGTAGTAGAGCGGACCGACAGCGATCGGCTATTTCCGCCTATCTCCGAGCGGAGAGCCGATACTGTGCCTGTGCTGGAGCCGGTAAGGTAAATACAGTGGCATAGCAATAGAGGTTGCAGAGGTTGTGACTGCATCGGGGCCCTTGGGCCAGAGGGGCCTTTCTTCAACCACAGTATTAGCTCTCTATTGGTCCTCTGCTGGTAATAATCACTTCTATAGATGCTTTAAATAGTTGTAATCATTAACAAATGGTTTCCCATCCCCTTCTTGCACCTCTGACACCGTGTTTTTTCTTGGCAGGTTTTGGTGCGCCGTATCATTTGGTGTGTATAGAGTGCTTGGGGGGCCCCAATGTAAAACTTGCACCAGGGCCCATAGCTCCTTAGCTACGCCACTGGGTAAATATTTACTTCCCCACTGTACGGAGGGGCACAGCAAGACCGCCGTGGGACACAGAAGGACGGGGGAAGCCTTGATAGGATCCGGAAGCTTCCCACACCCGAGGTGAGTATCCCCCAGGGGAACTTTTTTTAATTACAGGTTTTCTTTAAAGGGGAAGCTTGCAGGTGAACAAACAAGTAACAATGATCAATACATCTTTATTAGTGTTGTTGTTTGAATTTGGGACCTTGATGTTAGGAACCTGAACCCTTGCATTCATCACTATTTCAGCACCAAACAGCAGGATGGGTGCATTTAATCTGATTCTGATATTTCCTCCATATCAGAGTTAAAGAGGAACTGTAGTAAAAATAGCATAATAAATAAAATTGCTTATTTTTTTACAATATTCATTTATAGATAATTTATTCAGTGTTTGCTCACTGTAAAATCCTTTCTCTCCCTAATTTACATTCTGAAATTTATCACAGGTATGACATCTTTAGTTCTGCCAGGTGATCTGTACAGAATGTTCGTTACTGAGAGTTCTATGCACAGAGGGAGCAGGGCCGGGCCGAGGCATAGGCTGGAGAGGCTCCAGCCTCAGGGCGCAGTGTAGGAGGGGGCGCACAATTCATTCAGCTGTCATTCCTAATTGTGTTTGAAGCAGAAAGAAATAAGAAAAGGGGATACATAGCAGTGACTGCAAGCCAGATAACTAGATATTAAGGTGTTGGGGAGGTTGTGGGCCCTGTGGTCCTCTTAGTCTAATAGCAATCAGTGTGTGACAGCTGGGGTGGGAGGGATGGAGGGGCACACTTTGGTGTCTCAGCCTTGGGTGCTGGAGGACCTTGTCCCAGCTCTGAGAGGGAGATATTGCTTGCTTGGCAGTTGGAAAAAGCCATTATTTCCCTTAATGCGATAAGGTTCACAAACAGTAAACTGTCAGGACCATGGTTATGACATCACACTGTGGGAGGGGTTTCATCACATATCAGCCATACAGACCCCCCTGATGATCTATTTGAGAAAAGTTAAAGGTTTCTTGTGGGAAAGGGGGTATCAGCTACTGATTGGGATGAAGTTCAATCCTGGGCTAAAGTTCCTCTTCAAATAAAACACACCCTTTCCTGCTTGTTCAGTGCTGAAATAGTGCTGAATGTGAGTGCTCAGGTTCCAAACAGCAAAATCCAAATTCAAACAACAAAACTAAGTTTTATAAATAGGCCCAATAGAGTAACATTCTACAGAATCCTGTAGATACCTACATTTTATGTGAGTAGCGGTGTTCAGTAGGGATAGCCAATGAGGTGCAAATCATTCCAAGTTGATGCTGAGTTATATATATATATCTCTCCCTCCCCCCCCTTTCCATCCATCCATCCATCCATCCATCCATCCTCTTATATCATCCAGTAGGGAATTGCAGATTTTCAAAACAGCTTATATACCATAGCTGGGATTTGAACCCAGGATGCAGTGTGTAGTAGCTAGTAGGTACCTGTCTTAACCTCTAGACCATGAGCCACACAACATGGTCAAGCTGTCCTAGCATAAACCATACTACCATTATGATCAATTCAATAGAAAAAGTAGCATGATTAAGGATTGGTACTTTTTGAAAAGCATGCTTATATACCATAGCTGGGATTTGAACCCAGGATGCAGTGTGTAGTAGCTAGTAGGTATCTGTCTTAACCTCTAGACCATGAACCACACTACATAGTAAAGCTGGCCTAGCATAAACCATACTACCATTATGATCAATTCAATAGAAAAAGTAGCATGATTAAGGATTGGTACTTTTTGAAAAGCATGCATATATACCATAGCTGGGATTTGAACCCAGGACACAGTGTGTAGTAGGTATCTGTCTTTCCCTCTAGACCATGAACCACACTACATGGTAGTAGGTATCTGTCTTACCCCCTAGACCATCAACCACACTCAGGGCCGGGCCGAGGCAGAGGCTGGAGAGGCTCCAGCCTCAGGGCGCAGTGTAGGAGGGGGTGCACAATTCATTCAGCTGTCATTCCCAATTGTGTTTGAAGCAGAAAGAAATAAGAAAAGGTGATACATGGCAGCGACTGCAAGCAAGATAAGTAGCGATTAAGGTGTTGGGGGGGTTGGGGGCCCTGGGGCACCTCTTAGTGTAATAGCAATCAGTGTGTGATGGCTGGGGTGAAGGGATGGGGGGGGGCGCACTTTGCTGTCTCAGCCTTGGGTGCTGAAGGACCTTGTCCCACCTCTACATGCTAAAGCTGGCCTAGCATGTACCATACTACCATTATGATCAATTCAATAGATATGCTATGGTATATAAGCATGCTTTTCAAAAAGTACAAATCCTTAATCATGCTAATTTTTCTATTGAATTGATCATAATGGTAGTATGGTTTATGCTAGGACAGCTTTACCATGTAGTGTGGTTCATGGTCTAGAGGTTAAGACAGCTACCTACTACACACTGCATCCTAAGTTCAAATCCCAGCTATGGTATATAAGCATGCTTTTCAAAAAGTACCAATCCTTAATCATGCTACTTTTTCTATTGAATTGATCATAATGGTAGTATGGTTTATGCTAGGACAGCTTTACCATGTAGTGTGGTTCATGGTCTAGAGGTTAAGACAGCTACCTACTACACACTGCATCCTGGGTTCAAATCCCAGCTATGGTATATAAGCATGCTTTTCAAAAAGTACCAATCCTTAATCATGCTACTTTTTCTATTGAATTGATCATAATGGTAGTATGGTTTATGCTAGGACAGGTTTACCATGTAGTGTGGTTCATGGCCTAGAGGTTAAGACAGATACCTACTAGCTACTACACACTGCATCCTGGGTTCAAATCCCAGCTATGGTATATAAGCATGCTTTTCAAAAAGTACAAATCCTTAATCATGCTACTTTTTCTATTGAATTGATAATAATGGTAGTATGATTTATGCTAGGACAGCTTTACTATGTAGTGTGGCTCATGGTCTAGAGGTTAAGATAGATACCTACTAGCTACTACACACTGCATCCTGGGTTCAAATCCCAGCTATAGTATATAAGCTGTTTTGAAAATCTGCAATTCCCTACTGGATGATGGATGGATGAAGAGGAAGAGAGAGAGTTTAAAAATTTTCCGACGGAATTCCGTATACCTCGGAATTCCGCGGAACAGCTCAGGAATTCCGTCAGAATGAAACGGTAGCGGAATTTCGGTAGTGGCGGTATGCGGAATTACCGCGGAATCGGAAATTGGCTCTTCCGACCATGCCTGCTGAGTAGAGAGAGCCTTCTGTCCAAACATCATACTGTTCAGAATGTTGGTTGCGGGGTCTAGGTTTTGGAGACTGTAATCTATGAGGAAATTGCAGCTTGTAGCTTGTAGAAGTCTGTCCTAGAGAAGTTTGAAATCCCTGGTGAGGGGGCCCACTTCCAGCAGATCAGACTTGCAGAGCTGCAGGTTGCCATTCTCAGACTTGGCACTCTCTTCTAGTCTTTACAGTACAATAGTACACCAACAGCCCTAGCTTGCACTTACTGCGTACAGGTGCGATACTACAATTCTCAATACTTCAATGTTTGGATTTGGAAGCATAAACCTCCTGGGATGCAGAAAGGTAGCATTTGGGCACTGTGCTTGTGTATAGAGTTGCTTGTGTATGGAGTGAGGAGTGCGCCCGGGGCCAGCACAGGACAAGCAGCGGACAGGTAATGTATATAACACTGGGCACTGGGCACAGGGAATGTGAGGCACACAATAGGGGTGGCAGATGGGGCGCACAAGGCCGATTCCGGATCAATTTCAGCATGGGATTGATGGGGAATCGGCCTGCAGTGTATGGGCAGCCGACAATTCTTTCTCTAATCAGATTCGATTAGAGAGAGAATTGCCTCTTGGATGAATCTGCCCATCATCGGTAGATGTATGGCTACCTTTAGACCTTAAACTGTATTTGGTCATTAACTCCCTAAAATGTCCTGTGTGCATGGCCTTTCATATGTATAACCTGAGTTGCGCACCCTGCCACATGAATCATCTCAAACATGGGGGCAACCCATGACCATGACACCTCTCTGCCCTCTACAAATATCACACAACCTTTCCAAGCCATAACAATTGCAAGAACAATTTTATCCCCATATACATTCCTAGTGGTTTGGGTCAACCCAAGCTGCTTGGTTACTCTGTTGTACTGGTCCAAGCCCTATCCCCATACAGCCATATCAATCCCTGCCATCAGGGCCGGCCTTTGACCTGAGCGACCTGTGCGATCGCTCAGGGCGCCGGCTTCCAGGGGGCGCTCCTGCCGCCTGGCCGCATGTAGCTGGCTGTGTCCGTCTCGCTCCGCCCCCCCCCCCCCCCCCGTGCGGCCACCGTGATGGAGGGGGGAGCCGCGGGGAGAGCAGCCCGTCCTCTCCCTCCCTCCTCTCCGGGCGCTCTCCGTGCTCCCCCCTGCAGAGTGCAGACTGCAGCCAGCAGTGAGAACAACTCACCTCCCTGGTTCCGATCGCCGGCGCCTCTCACTTGCCGCTGGTCTCCTCTTGTACATTGTCACTGATGCACAATAAACTTCCTGCTTAACAGGAAGTTTACTGTGTATTAGTGTCAATGTACAAGAGGAGACCAGCGGCAAGTGATACACCGTGAGAGGCGCCGGCGATCGGAACCAGGGAGGTGAGTTGTTCTCTCTGCAGTCTGCAGCAGCATCGGAGGGGGGAGCACGGAGGGTGGCCCGGAGAGGAAGGGAGGGAGAGGTCGGGCTGCCCTCCCCGCGGCTCCCCCTCCAGTATGAGGGGAGGGGAGCACCTACCTACCTACCTAATCTATACTGGGGGCACCTACCTATCTAGTCTGTACTGGGGGGGCAGCTACCTATCTAATCTATACTGGGGGGCAGGCAGCTACCTATCTAATCTATACTGGGGGCACCTACCTATCTAACCTATACTGGGGGGGGCAGCTACCTATCTAACCTATACGGGGGGGGCAGCTACCTATCTAATCTATACTGGGGGCACCTACCTATCTAACCTATACTGGGGGGGGGGGCAGCTACCTATCTAATCTATACTGGGGGCACCTACCTATCTAACCTATACTGGGGGCACCTACCTATCTAACCTATACTGGAGGGGCAGCTACCTATCTAACTTATACTGGGGGCAGCTACCTATCTAACCTATACTGGGGGCACCTACCTATCTAATCTATACTGGGGGCAGCTACCTATCTAACCTATGCTGGGGGCAGCTACCTATCTAACCTATGCTGGGGGCAGCTACTTATCTAATCTATACTGGGGGCAGCTACCTATCTAACCTATACTGGGGGCAGCTACCTATCTAACCTATACTGGGGGCAGCTACCTATCTAACCTATACTGGGGGCAGCTACCTATCTATACTATACTGAGGGAACCTACCTATCTAACCTATACTGGGGGGGGGGGGGCAGCTACCTATCTAACCTATACTGGGGGGGGGGGCAGCTACCTATCTAATCTATACTGGGGGGGGCAGCTACCTATCTAATCTATACTGGGGCAGCAGCTACCTATCTAATCTATACTGGGGGCAGCAGCTACCTATCTAATCTATACTGGGGGCAGCAGCTACCTATCTAATCTATACTGGGGGCAGCAGCTACCTATCTAAGCTATACTGGGGGCAGCTACCTATCTAACCTATACTGGGGGGGGGCAGCTACCTATCTAATCTATACTGGGGGCAGCTACCTATCTAACCTTTACTGTAGGCAGATCCCCCCTTTAGTGTATATAGGCTTAGGCTACTAGTCTTACAGTCGCAGATCCCCTTTTAGTGTATTTAGGCAGCAGATCCCCCCCCCCCCCCCCATTAGTGTATGTGTGTGGTGCGCTCAGACGCGAAGAGGATGAATTTGGGGGGGGGCACCAAAATCTGGTTCTGCTCAGGGCGCTGTGAAACCTAAGGCCGGCCCTGCCTGCCATGTACTGATGAGGGCCAAAAGTCCGAAACAGGCTGTCTACATGTGGGTTTGATGTGGCTGTGTAAAATTTAAAGCTATAGGCATAGTATACACCAGCGGTTCTGGATGCGAGCTTAGCTTACAGGGGGGAAAAGAGATAATTTGCATATTCAGTAGTGGTGCATTGTGGGTAACCACAAATGTTCACTTATAGCTGATTTATTGCAAATTTAATTCTGTTTTAAGAAGGCAAATCACACCAAGCATTGCTTTTTAGTGGGAGGGCTTTTCAGTCTCTTTTATCCCCCTATACATTCCTAGTGGTTTGGGTCACCTCGAGCTTTTTGGTTACTCTGAAGAAAAATTTCATGTACAATTAAGAACAACTGCTGATATTTATAAGCCCCACAAAGCTGCTTTAACCCCCACAGAGTTGTGTTAAAAAAAAATGCTACATCATTTTTTTACTTGAAAGCCTGTGATTAGAGATAATTAGTGAGAAGTTAGTTTGTCTACCTTACATGAAAACCTAATTCAGACTGTATGTAGTGTGCCATTGGGCTAATCCAAATTGGCAGAAAATGCACTTGATTGACACATTTCCAAGCTGTATATAATTTGGATGCAATTTGCATGTAAGTTGGAAAAATTAGCATCCAGGGCCGGCCCGCTCATGAGGCGGGGTGAAACTTTTGCCTCAGGCGGCAAATTTCCAGGGGCGGCACCCGCCCGTCCGTGGGTGCGGGGAGCCGGCCGCCGAGCTGGAGGGGTAGCTGGCAGGACGGGGGTATTGGGCCAGCGGCGGGGAGGGGGGTCGGACCCCCCCCTCCGTCGCCTGGGTCCCCCGTCCTCCGCTCCCCTCCAGCCTTAAATAGAAGCAGCCGCTATGTGTAAGAGGAACGGGCGGGGAGGACTCACCTCTTCCTCGATCCAGCGTGCGCTCCACTGACGTCACTTCCTGCAACGCTGCAGGAAGTGACGTCAGTGGAGCGCACGCTGGGAAGAGGTGAGTGTCCTCCCCGCCCGTTCCTCTTACACATAGCGGCTGCTTCTATTTAAGGCTGGAGGGGAGCGGAGGACGGGGGACCCAGGCGAGGGAGGGGGGGGTCCGACCCCCCTCCCCGCCGCTGGCCCAATACCCCCGTCCTGCCAGCTACCCCTCCAGCTCAGCGGCGGGGGACCCAGGGGGGGGGGGGGCGACGGCGGCAATTTTTTAAAAAATTTGCCTCAGGCGGCAAAAAGTCTAGGGCCGGCCCTGTTAGCATCCCATTGCTCACCTCTACCAGTGATTGCTCTGGAGATGTAGTAGTTGTCTGGGCCACGCACCCCTTTATGTTTAAGAGGGAGAGTGAGTAACAGTCATCAAGGCCATGCCATGTGATAGGCCATGCCATGGCCCTTTCTACTTTTCACAACAGGCAGAAGTATGAGTGGTAACCCAGGACACACCTCTTCTACACAATACAGCAGAAATAAGGGTGAGTAGTGGCACATGACACCCCCCCTCTCAACACAGCAAAGAAGGAGGAAGGATAAGTGGACACACAGGCCACATCTCTTTGGCCCCTTCCTACATTGCACAACAGGCAGAAGTATGAGTGGTAACACAGGCCACACCTCTTCTACCCAACACAGCAGAAATAAGGGTGAGTAGTGGCACATGACACCTCCCCCCCCCCTTTCAACACAGCAAAGCAGGAGGAAGGATAAGTGGCCACACAGGCCACACCTCTTCCAACATCACTGCACCTAACATGGCATCACAGCACCCAATATGCCCACGTAGAGGCACCATATCACCTAGCATACCCCCCATTGCTGTGTGCCATGTTGGGTGCGATGGTGCCGCTATGGGGCTTGCTGGATGCTGTAATGTCAGGCTGGGTGCTGTGGTGCCATATTAGGTGCTGTGTAGTGCCATGTTGTATGCTGCAGTGCCTCTGTGGGGCATGCTGGGTGCTGTGGTGGATCTACTCTGCCTGGGGAACATCTGGGGCACTACAGAATAGATCCGGGGCATGTGCCACTGATCTTTTGGGCTAGCAACGCCCCTACTCCTCCAAATTCCTCCCTGAGCTCCTGTCTGACAGGTTCTGGCATATAGCCCCTCCTAACTGCAGAAAAGTGCCATGGCACTTTCTCTACTCAAGAAAGAGAAAATGTTGAGGCCTTTTTCTGCAGGGGGACAACTCTACGCACTGGAAGCTGGTGGACACAAGACTCAGAGAGGGATTTGGAATAAAAAGACCCGGCAGGTAGTTATAACTTTATAGTAGAAGAGGACCAAAAAATGTAAAATTTACACTGAATTTGCTCTTTAAAGGGTACCTGAATCGAGTAAAATGATTTAAAATAAAAACATCATGTACTTGTAAATGAACATTGTATACTTACCTCGCTGTCAGTTCCTCTCAGAAATGTTTACTTTTCAGTTCATGTTTGCTTTAAGCTTCAAGTATGAGAGACAATAATAATGCATCACTATAAATTCCTAGGCCATGCAAGGTCCTTTTTATTATTATTATCAAGTAAGGCTGTGAGCAGACATGAGAGTTGTGAAAATGCTAATTTTTTTTGCCATACGCACACTATGCGCATTTAACTACCATGAAAATCCACAGTTTTTTTAAGGTGCTATGTGATTGAAAGTAAAATGCACATGGTGTCCAGAATTTTTTTTTACAGCATGCGATAAAAGCATTTAAATGTAGCCTAGCCCATTGATTAACATGGCGTGTCGGTTTAAATGCTTTCGAAACGTTGGGAAATTCTCACACTATCAAAACAGCATGCTTCCCAGCCTAAGAAAGAATAGCACGTTTCACCATTAGATGGAGCCGATCCATATTTCTTTTAGTTGTAGCTCTATTACAGAGAGTTCAAACAGCTTGAGTGAAATTATAAATTGGCCTTTGAACTCATTTATCCTTCTATCGAAATCAGTGGCAGTCTTAGTTTACCTATGAAAATAGATGTTTGCGGTGAGACTTACTTAGTTTTTAGAATGAAGGACTCAGGAAGTGCAACAGTCTTTCTTTGTACTAAAGGTTAACTTCAGGAAAACATGTTGTTTTAGATTACATGAAAAAGGGACAGGATATTTTTAGAGGATTATTAATGCTGTTTACCGGTATATGCTCAAGGGGAAGATTTCTCCTAACTTTTTGTCCCTGGGTCCTTCATATACAATACTTAATTGTTGCAGTCTCTGTGCTGTCTTTATCACTGTTGGAAAGAAAATAAGGTAAATTCTCCCAAGACAAAGAGGTTTCAAAGAGGTTTCAAAGAGGTTTTCACACCCTTCTCTACTATATGAAACTAAATTATGTTTTCCTTTAAATGACCGCTGAAGTGATAGGTACATGGGGGCTGCCATATTTATTCCTTTTAATCAATACCAGTTGCATGACTATCCTGCTGATCCTCTGCCTGTAATATTTTTAGCCTGAACAAGCATGCAGCAAATCAGGTGTTTTTGACATTTTTGTCAAATCTGACATTTGCTGCATGCTTGTTTTTGCTGGGATTCAGATACTACTACAGCCAAATAGACCAGCAGGGCTGGCAGGCAACTGGTATTGTTTAAAAGGAAATAAATACGGCAGCCTCCATATACTTCTTACTTCAGGTTCTCTTTAAGATAAACACATCAATGGCCCTAAAATAAAGCTATCTGAAGTCATCAGGGGTAGAGAAAAGAGTGGATAGGCAACGTTTTTAATACTTCTCTGAGCTCTCATACACTGCCATGTACATTCAGAAGCAAGTGGAACAAGTCCAGGAGGAGGAGGGGCCATACAATAAATGCAAATACATCAGCATAGAGAGAGGGAAAGCATAAGTACGTTTCACCACTCATATTAACAGTTGTCCTTGTATAATTAATAATAAAGCATTCAATAGGCTTCATTATCCAAAACAGTGGTGCCATTCGGCAGACATAGGGGGAACTGGACTAATAACACGCCGGAAAAAGTGAGGAACAGAAAATAAGTGAAAAACCAAAAGAAAAGAAACGACAAACTAAAGAGTGAAATAGCAGGCAGCATGCCATTGAGCAAGAACATTGAAATAAATGGTGGTACCCAAAAGGGCACTGTAGGCTCATACCTATGAGCTCCTTATGTGGAGAGAGGTGGCTCCCCTCCCTGATTGACTCCCTCCTCCTCCCTCCCGATACAGAGGCGCCACTCCACTCCCCTCCCCTCCCTCCCTCACTCTGATGCAGGTATATGGTGCACAGCGAGAATGTAGGCATTGGCAATCACCCTCCACTTTCATCCTGCTAGGGGAGTGTAATGATCCGCTCAGCTGGCTGCACAGGCAGACAGCTGTTTGACCATTCCTTATGTCTGAGAGATGCAGGTCTCTGGAAGAGAGACCTGGCTTCATCTTGCAACTTTCAGAGTTGCTTTGCTGAGGGATTTGCATACATGCAAATTGCCCAGCTGTCTCCTTTGAGGGCTGGCAGTATAAAAGCCTTCTGCTCCCAGAAGGCTTTGCTGGTCATAACGGTTTGTTAAATACACTCCTGGAGTGTCAGCCTTCCCTGTTGGATTCTTATAGTTATCTTAGAGTAATTCTGGGGACTGCACTAGGCAGCTCCTCTAGTGCAGTTAGCCTGCTTATCTGTTTTGTCTATGTTGCCTCTCTGCTGTGATTGTCCTGTCGCCAACGGCGGTCGATAGGAAATCGTCCTGTCTGTCTGTGGGTGCTAACCAGAGCAGCGGTTGCTACTGGTAGCCCCTTCTGTTTCATCTGTCTTACTTGGATTGCACTAGCCTGTAGCGGTAACGGCTGTGGATCCTTCTGATCTGCTTTCTTGGAGTATAGCTGGAGCAGCGTTTGCTACCGGCTATCTCATCTGCCTGTCTTGCTTGGATTGCACTAGCCCCTAGCGGTAGCGGCTGTGGATCCTTCTGATCTGTGATCCTGTCCCTGAACCCGGATGGCACTCGCTCTGGCGGAAAGAGCAGTGGATCTTTCCTATCTTGTTTCCCGTCCGTCTGTCTGTCTTGTCTGATACGAATGCTTATAAACAACAAGTGTCAGCGCCAAGGCAGAAGGCGACCGCAGCCGAGAAGGACAATGTCCAAAAGTCCACACAAGCAATGAATATATAAAGTCAGTGCAGGTCTATAGTAATACAGCTTTCGTCATTTTCTGGTATACAGGATCTTCAAACAAAAAGGTAAAGAAGCAAGGCTTACCAGATTCCAACAACCCACATTATAAGGTTGTAAACGAGTTTGATAGATGGTCCGCAGAACTTTCAAATGGTGTCGTTTCACCAGCAATAATGCACACCACAAATTCCTCCGGAATATAGTAGATATTCAGAGCGTTACTATAATTACGCATGTGAAATTTGCTATTACGATGCGAAATTATGGTAGCGTAATTGCCATTAAAATCGTAATTGAAAATACCGTAAGCGTAATTTTCAACGCGTAATTTTGCGTTTCGTTCATAACGTAATTTTGCGTTAAACCATAACGTAATTTTGCATTTCTTCGTAATTTCGCAAATTTCGTAATTACTTGTTAGCAGGGTTGCTCGCGAATTTTCGCCAAAGGGTTCGCTTAATTTTCGTGAAATTTAGCTTATTTTTTCGCGTTTTCGTCTGCATGGCGAATTTTGATGCGAAATATCACTACATGGCGAATTTTATATGCGAAATAGCACATGTAGACAGTACAACTTGTCTCGAAAAACAACTCAGCATTCCGTAACGCGAAAACTACGCGAAAATGAACGCTTACAGTAATATGAACTATCGCAAAATTACCTTATGTAACTACGGTTACAAAGGGTTGCATGCAAGGCAAACGTAATTTCGCCATACTCACTGTAATGCGAAAATTATGCGAAAATTACCGGTTTCGCAATCTTGCATCATCAGGGGAGGACGCAAGATTGCGAAACTGGTCGGGAAGGCGACAGGTGGCACCATTTTATTTGAGGTCTTCTATTGACCATTTTATACACGCTACTTTTTCGGGGTTCCCAGTGCACGGGCTCCGTATGTGAGTTTCTTTTATCCTTGTTTTTAAATTGTTTTACTTGTTATGTAATAAAGACGGTTTACACTTAGATGTGCCGTACATCTCTTTCATGTCACTATCCTACTGGACTCCTCTTTGGTGAGTCTCTGCGATCTCAGGATTTCTACTATATTCCAGAGGAATTTGTGGTGTGCAACATCGCTGGTGAAACGACAACATTTGAAAGTTCTGCGGACCATCTATCAAACTCGTTTACAACCTTATAATGTGGGTTGTTGGAATCTGGTAAGCCTTGCTTCTTTACCTTTTTGTTTGAAGATCGTGTATACCAGAAAATGACGAAAGCTGTATTACTATAGACCTGTGCTGACTGTATATATATATTGATAGGAACGCTTGCTGTAGGCTCGGTGAGGTAACCGTTAAGAAAGCGCTCGTGTTCTCTGTTTCGTGTTTCTGTGGCGGTGGTTAGTTAGGCGTTCTTGTCTCTGTTGCGCTTAACGTGCGGAGATCGCGCAGTAAACGCGTTCGCTGTTGCGAATGAGTGCGGTGTTCGCGTTTAGTTAGCGTTTGTTATTTTCCTTATATTCTCATTGTATGATTTGCTGTGCCTTTGCTACTCTCGTGCCCTGTCTTGCTTAAGTCTTGTGTCACCTCTGGCAATCGCCTCTCTCGCGATTGCGTTCCTACTTTGTTTCTACTGTTGTGTGTGCACCGTTGCAGGGTGGCGACTAGATTGGTGCACACATATACATTCTGTCCCTGTGCTCATTCTCATTCGTAATCGCTTCTCTTGCGATTGCGTTCTCACTTGGTTTCCTCTGTTGTGTGTTCACCGTCGCAGGTTGGCGACTAGATTGGTGCACACACATACATTCCTCCTCTGTGCTTATTCTGTCTTGTGTCACTGTTAGCAATCGCCATCTCTTGCGATTGCCTTCTCACCTGATCTTCATGGTTGTGTGTTCATCGTCGCTGGGTGGCGACTAGATTGGTGGACACACATACACTCTGTCGCTTTACTCTCTCTCTTTAAGGGCTATCTTGCCCGGCGTTTCTTCCCTTCATACAATTCCTATCTGGCGTCTGTGGCATCTGTTCCTCTGTACTCCACAGCTCCATCTGCCGACAGGAATTTCCCTCTACAGGTGCGTTGCACCTTTTGCTGGGTTCTCTCAAATTATACGCTTGTGGAGGATTTCCGCAGTGTCAGCGCGCGTCCTGTGCGCTGACCACGGAGAGAATTCCACAATTGTTACAGGGAGGCTCTGCATTATAGTGTTTTTCAGTATTATCCGCGCATGATGACCTCATCAAGCTAGGACAATGACTAGAGGCTGACTGTGCCTAGAGACTCCTGAGTTGTAAATCCGACCCTGTTCTGGACTATCCAATGGTTTCTCTCTACTGAAGTAAGTATTTCACTTTTTTTCTTTCATAGGAACTCTTAAACATGATGAATGGTTTGTGTGACGGGCAGTTTGGGCAAAAACGACAGGGGTCCTTTTTGGAGGACATTATGTTTCGCTCATTTACTTAAATGTAATTTTTTTTTTTCAGCAGAAAATGAAGTTGTATTTTCATGAACTTTTTTTTTTCATCTTTATGAGAATCATAGTAAAGTGATGAATTCTGATCTACTTATCTTGTTAATGATTAATTTCCAGCCCCACAAGTGTATAGGTGCTGTAATGCAATGGACGCTACTGATACTGGCTGTGCTAAAGCCTGTATATGCTCTGTACACAGCAACATTGTCTCATTTATTGGTGTTGTTTCAGAGGGAAGCCGTTACACATTTAGTTATGTTGTAAAGAACTAATGACTGGTTATAAACTTAAATTGTCATCAAAAGGTACTTACACTGTCATTTTCTGCATAAAGTACCACAGCATGTCATGCACCTTGACTCTTTAACATTTACATCCTTGTAGCAATCACATGTATCAGTAGTTTCTAACTCACTAGATAACATATATGATTTTTTTATTGAGGGAAAGGTTCCTTTTTCCCCGAAAGAAATTTCCATTTTATTGAGTAAAACACTGGGACCTAAATTGCACAAACACAGAATATAGGCTTCATAGTTTGGGTTTAAAGTGACACCATGCTTTATTAAAGCAGACCTGAACTCAGAACTTCCCCTCTGCTCTAAGAGATAAGCAACAGCATCCTAGCATTTAAAGAAAAAAACATTTCTTTCTCACAGCTGATACAAATACTGCAGTGTGTCTACTTCCTGCTTTCATGGAAGCAGACATAGGGTTAACATCCTGTATTTACTAATTAGCTGCTCTGTTGAGGCACCAGAGTCCCGAGCTAACACAGCTGAGAAATTAAATTACAGTTGTGATTAGACACAGATGAGGGGTAATTAGACAGACTAAACTCTCAGAATACATACAGGGTGCATTTCTCTATGTTTTCCTTCTGTCCTATGTTAATGTTACATACTGTTTTTTTTGGACTATAAGACTTACTTTTTCTCCCCCAAAAGTGGGGGAAAAAGTTACTGAATCTTATAGTCCAAATTCAGGGCATTCCTGACTTGTGAACGCCTGCCATTACAAACCTCCAACAAGCCGAGGACTCCCTGTACCCATGCAGAGGAGGACACAGGGAACACACAGAGGACACATGGGGACACAAAGGGGCATAGAGGAAGACAGAAGAGGGACACAAAGGGGCATAGAGGAGGACACAAGGAGGACAGAGGCGGACACGGAGACACAAGAGGTTCATGGGGACATGAGGTACAAGGAAGACACAAGGAGGACAGAGGGAGGTACAAGGGGGGGGGGGGGGGCATAATCCACAAGATGGCTCGTCACCATCTATGCACCAGGTTTTGTAGTATATTTTTTTTCCCCTGTTTTTTTTTCTCAAAACCTAGGTGCGTCTTATGGTCAGGAGTGTCTTATAGTCCGAAAAACAGGTAATTACATTTGTAATTTAATGTTACAAAAAAATTGCTTCCCATTACAGTTTGCAATTTATTAGCCAAATCAAAAAAGGCTTGTCAGCTCAAACAGTGTTTTGTTTTTTTTATCATCCTTATAATCAGTACTTTTTTGTGTGTTCTGTTTAGTGCTTTACAAATGCACAGTCTATGGACTGTTTATTATGACCTGTTTAAAAAAAGCCACAGCATAACGCACCTACTCCAGTTTACACTCGCTGTCTTTTCCATCCCGTCAACTCTCTTGTTCAGCCAGAGTATCCTCATGTAAATGCCGGTATTTTCACAGCAACGGCGCTGACCCGGAGTAGACTGGTAACTAGCATATGGTCTATGGGTTCCTTTGTTCAATATACTAGAAGATACAAACAACAAAATGTGGAGTGTTCTTATCATAGAATGTATGGAGGTTTGGCTGTGATGGAACAGGTCTCACCTGATACGGGGTTGCAAATGCACCTGTCAGCGCATTGTACCACTTGTAAGCTGGGAACCAAGCCTACACTGATGTTGGGTTGTGTTGTCTTGTAATGATCATGTCTAGGAGAACTCATGGAGAAGCATGTGATTTGTTTTATCAGCTGTATATATAGATGTATAAAGCTCTGGTTTGATGTGATCATGACTAGCAAATCAGAGAGTTCCATATCTATCACCTGGCCAAACTGATCACATGCTTCTCAATGAGTTCTCCTAGACATGACCCTCACTACTGCAAAGTGAAACCAAGTTAAAACTTCAGTTTTTTTTTAGGCTTTCCATAAATTATAATAAATATTTATTTCCCTAAATGTTATCACGTTGTGGCTAATATTTTAGAGCAGAGAGGAAGTTCTGAGTTTAGTTCCACTTTAATTTTTTTCTGAGTGGAATAGATAATGATCAAAATGAAGACAGTATCAACCATATACCTAGTCAACCCTTATTTGCAGAGTTTAAGGCTGGATTTACATTGTGAGCATTGTATAATGTATTTGTTATCGTGTGTGTGAACTGCAATGGACACTGCCCACATAATAACATACACTTCAATTCAAAGCCTGCAAGTAGCGAGTTGCAATAATGCATTCTTTTAGCATGCAGAGATGTGAATATGTCAATAGAATTGTTCCAAAAAAAGTCCTCCACACGCCTTCCATGGAATAAAACCAAATCCTTTTTAATGAATTATCATAGAAATACCAAAAAATGGATCAGCATGCAAGCTGATGCGTTTCTGACCCTACCGGGTCCATAGTAATAGCTATTATAACATGCTTCAAGCAGTCTTAAATACCCAGAGACCACGCCCCCTATCCACAACACCTGCACAGGTGAATTAGAATTCTTAAAGGGAAATACCCCAGGTGGAAGGAGAGTAAGCTCCAATGTATTGCACAATTGTTTAAATATATCCATATACAAAAAATATATTAAAAAACATTAAGAAACACAATGCTGTTAGGGCCAACTTTTATTATTACAGTCATAACAACTCCCAACCAAAAGGGGGGAAGGGGGGAGGAAAAGAAAAGAGAGGGGAAAGGAAAATAGAAGGGGGAGGGGGGAGAGACCTAGGAAGAACAGAAATAGCAGAACAGAAACAAGGGGGAGGGGGGATGTCACTAGAATTGTATGGACAGAGAGCTGACAGGAAGAATTATTCTGGAATGCAAGTATGTAATGTGAAAGTTCACAGCATATCCTGAGCAGATATGCTATGCCCCAACACGTGTCCATCGACATATTCCAACTACTCACCATTGTGCATCTGTTCTATTGTTGATGCCACCGTTTGGGTCCCCACCACCAATGGGTTCACGTGCCACTTTTGACACTGTTGCTCTGCTAAACTGCGTTGGAGAAGTGCCAGTACATAGACTGGCGTCCGATCAGAAGCATCATGCTCCCATTGAATTGCAAAAGGCCAATGGGGATTATCCCTAGTAACAGGCAGTAATCGTATTGGTTCACTGAATGGTGGACCAATGAGAATGCTGCCTGTTACTAGGGATGATTCCCGTTAGTCGTTTGCAATCAAGTGGGAGCTAGATGCTTCTGCCTTGACTCTGATCTATATAACAGTAACTAATAAAGTTATTGGTGATTGAATGGGAGGAGCACTGAAAAGTGAAACCAACCCACGGTCTGAAGTGGTTAAAGGAAGCCTCTACTGAAGGGGACATTATAGTTGCTATTTTTATTTGCTTGTTTTAAAAAAGGTGGCTTTCCTTTGTAATATTTTCTTAATCACAGACTTAATCATAGACCCAGAATCCGCTCTGTAAGGCAAGCCCACCTACAGTCAGCTCAAGTAGAAATTCCATTGTGTTTGGTTAGTGCTACGTTTGTAGGGTGACCTTTGTATAAAAGCTATAATATAAAAATGTTAAAAGACAGAATGTTTTTTGACCTCATTCTTTCTCAGGTTTGCATGGAAAAATTACCTGGGATCGCAATGGCTGCAAAGACCGTCTTCACCATGGCACACGGTGAATGCTTCACAATGGGGGAAGCTGTACATAAAACAGAAAGGCTGCACCCTGAGTGGTAACCTTACATGAAAGAGTAGACTGATGAAAAAGTCAACTGCTTCACATAGAGCAGAAAAAAATATAATCACACTTTCTATTGTGTGTCATGACAAAGCAATACATAAGGACTGTCATTTCAGGTAAATTATAATAACATAGACAGACTGATATTTCAGTGCAAGTTACATGACCGAATTCATATCTATGACCATAGCCAACAGATAAAATGATCATTTATTAGTCAATACCAATCAGTCTGCAGGGAGAACTCAGTTCTGTTCAACAGACAATGGGCCATATCCAGTTAAGAAAAGGTGGGGGGAAAGGCTGCGCATCCCTAAACACATGCTGCAATTGAATTATTAAGCTAGGAGGAACTTTAGCTTCCAATATAATATACTTTGCATGCAAACCATATTGGAAGCTAAAGTTCCTCCTAGCTTAATAAATGTTAGCACTTGTCTTGGATGCAGGGCATGCATTTTTCAGTCTGGCAGAGGCGGTGTATGCCTGTGCGATTAACCATTCAATTGCAACATGTGTTTAGCGATGCGCAGCATTTCCCCCCACCTTTTCTTAACTTTGTAACTATGTAACTATCAGGTTAGCTGCTCCCAGCCCCTCCTCCTGAGTTTCCTGTTTGCATTATAAGTAGTAGCCGATTTGCATGTGATTTGCATCTGAATTAAATGCGAGGTGTGCAGGAAGTCTATTTAGGTGCTGCACACTGAGCTGGTGGTCATTTCGGATGCAGCCTTAGTGGTATGCGCTGGCGTTCTCCTCAATGGGCCATATCCAACGGACTTTTTTCTCCTGAGTTCTCTCCTAGGTGATATTTTCACACCTTGGTCCATATGCAATTAACTTTTTCACCTGAGATTTCTCCTAGGAGTCAACGTTCATCTTCTCTTGAAACTTACTTTTCAACATTTTACAATTTAACCTCCTTAGCGGTATGGACGAGCTCAGGCCCCGCTGGGCCGAATTGCTTACTTTTTTTTTCAAACACGCAGCAAGCACTTCGCTTGCTGCGTTTCTAGTCTGATCGCCACCGCCCGCCGCTGATGCGCCGCTATGTGCCGCGATAGAGGCCTCCCCCTCCAGACCCCGTGCGCAGCCTGGCCAATCAGTGCCAGGCAGCGCTGCGGGGTGGATCGGAACTCCGGATGACGTCACGACGTCGATGACGTTGGTGACGTCATCGCGATCATCGTCATGGCGACGGGGGAAGACCTTAAGGAAATCCCGTTCAGAACGGTATTTCCTTACGTGGCTACATGCCGGGGGCGATCGTAAGTATGCGCTGGACGCCACAGGGAGGGGGGCATCATGTAGCTAGCGCTAGGCTAGCTACATGATTTAAAAAAAAAATTTAACAAAAACTGCTGCGCCACCACCCTGGTGCAGGTAATAGAACGCAAGGGTGGTTAAAAAATACCCAAAAGTTGGTGAAAAGGTACTATCAAAATTATTTTGAGTATTTTCTTGCTTGATGGTGGCTTAAAGAGAACACGAGGTGGGATTTAATTATGTTACTGGGGCACAGAGGCTGGTTGTGCACACTAAGACCAGCCTCCGTTGCCCCATGGTGTGCCTCCATGTCCCCCCTGCGCGCCGCTATACCCCCGCAGTGCTGGCGACACGCAGCGCGTCGCCAGCACAATGTTTACCAATGCGCTGTCAGTCAGCGCCACTCCACCGCCTCCTCCGCATCGGCGCTACCCGCCTGCGTCACTTCCCTCCTATTAGCGGGAGTGAAGGGACACGGGCTGGTAGCGCCGATGCGGAGGCGGCGGGGGAGCGGCGCTGACAGACAGCGCTTAGGTAAACATTGTGCTGGCGACACGCTGCGTGTCGCCAGCACTGCGGGGGTATAGCGGCGCGCAGGGGGGACATGGAGGCACACCATTGGGCAACGAAGGCTGGTCTTAGTGTGCACAACCAGCCTCTGTGCCCCAGTAACATAATTAAATCCCACCTCGGGTTCTCTTTAAACGGCATTTTATGACGAGGTGTGAAAATATCATGATGGAGAAAACCAAGGAGAAAAAGTGAATATGGGCCCCTGTCATAAAATCCCATTTAAACACAAGCAAGAAAATACTCAAAATCATTTTGATGGTACTTTTTCACAAACTATTAGGTACCTTTTCAATTGTAAAATGCTTAAAAGTTATTTTGAAGAGAACATGAAAGTAACCTCCTAGGAGATAACTCAGGAGAAAAAGTTAATTGCATATGGGCCAATATGATCACTTTGGGAAGATTGTTAGTCAATCAGTGAATATTGCCTTGGGTGTACCACTAAATCAACAGCTTTTCAGCATTTCTTGCTAAATTCTAAAGTGACCCAGATGAGAGTTGTAAACTGTTGCCACCTAATAGCAGATATTTATTTTAAAAAATCCAGTTAGATTTTGTTGTATCTCTTAACAAAAAGTTCCCATTTTGCTGAAGAGCTCTTCTCCTGCCATTGAATCGGGGTCCTTCCCTCCACTAGGAATGGTGGTTAAAATAAACTATGCATGAAAATTGAGTTTTCTGATTACCCCAGCAACAAATAAAGTGTTTGTCAAGTGGCCATTCAGGAACCTGTTCAACTCTGAAAGACAAGATGCTGGGTGGGTAGTTTTGTTGGACGTCACACAGGACCTCACATTTTGATGAATTATCTATAAGAAGGGGTCTTGTGTCTTGAAATGCTGTTATTTCCCCTAAATCTGTTATTCTCAACTACTTGCTATTCTGAGCTAAAAAAAACAAAAACCAAAAACTGCTCTCTGATATTTCTAGCTTTCTCCTAATCTTCTTACCAATAGAGTCAATCCTCATTCCACTAAGATCTTTTGAGAAAAATATGTTTTGGTGCCTCAAGACTAAATTGTATGTTGGTGGCTCAGAAAGCATACTACAATACTATCACTATCCCATATTCACAGTTCATTCCACTAAGATCTTTTGAGAAAAATATGTTTTGGTGCCTCAAGACTAAATTGTATGTTGGTGGCGCAGAAAGCATACTACAATACTATCACTATCCCATATTCACAGCTGCCTAAATACACACTATATATTTCAATTGAAATTGAAATGGCTGACCATTGATCATCTGGGAAGGTTGGAGGCTTTATTTCTTAAAGGTTTTATTAGATTCAACGATTGTACCTTACCTAACAACTAGCTAGTCAAACTAAACAATAACTGCAGTAGGACAATACGTTTTATTAGTGATTTCTTCCACACTTCCCATTTTTATTTGTAGACAAAAAATGAAAAATCTTGGTCTACCAACTTCCTGTTTTTCAACAACAATTAAGTTACAACTGATTGCCTTGCATTTTCCATGTACAACAATGTACAATGCACTATAAATAGTTTATATACAGTTGTGCTCATATGTTTACATACCCAGGCAGAATTTATGATTTCTTAACCAATTCTCATAGAATATAACAGATTATGGTGATGGTTGGCTGAAGCCATTTATTGTCAACAGCTGTGTTTACTCTTTTTAAAATCAGAATCACTACACAAACTACCCAAAATTACCCTGATCAAAAGATTACATACCCCAGTTCTGCGTATTGCCCCCTTTAACATTAAGGACAGCTTGAAGTCTTTTGTAGTAGCCGTGGCTGAGGTTATGTTCTCAGATGGTAAAGCTGCCCTTTCTTGCAACAAAAAGACTCAAATTCCTGTAAGTTCTTAGGCTATCGTGTATGAACTGCACATTTGAGGTCTCCCCTGAGTGTCTCAATACTATTGAGGTCAGGAGGCTGAGATGGCTACTCCAGATCACTTTATGTTGTTGGTGCCAATGACAGGTTGTTTTGGCCTTAAGTTTCTTATGCTCAGCTTCTTGGTTGTTGAGTGAAAATTTTCCTCCTGTATTTTTTGTTAACTTGCTGCATTTATATTGCCATCAATTCTGACCAAATTTCATGTGCCTTTGTAGCTCACACATTCCCAAAACATCAGTGACCCACCACCATGTTTCACAGTAGGAACAGTGTACCTTTCATCATAGGCCTTGTTGACTCCTCTCCAAATGTAGTGTTTATGGATGTGCCAAAAGTTCAATTTTAGTCTCATCAATCCAAATGACTTTGTGCTAGAAGGTCTGAGGCTTGTCCCTGTGCTGTTTGGCATATTTTAAGTTGGGTACTTTGTGGCATAGTAATGGCTTTCTTCTGGCAACTCAACCATGCAGCCCATCTTTCTTCAAGTGCATCCTTATTGTGCATCTTAAAACTTCCACACCACATTTTTTCAGAGAGTCTTGTATTTCACCTGAAGTTATTTGTGGGTTTTTTGTTGCATCCCGAACAATTTTTCTGCCAGTTGTGGCCGAAACTACCTGATCGTAGTTTGGCTTCAACAGAGACCATCATTTTCCACTTCTTAATTAGAGTTTGAACACTGCTGATTTGCATTCTTAATTCCTTGGATATTTTCTTATATCCCTTTCCTGTTTTATAAAGTTCAACTATCTTATCCTACAAATCCTTTGACATTTCCTTTGCTTTCTACAGGACTTAGAATCCAAAAAACATCAGTGCAGCACGGGATGAAAAATGAAAAGGTCTGTCAGGAGTCCAGAAACTCCAATTCTGATTGGTTTACATTGATGGACAGTGTCAGGAGCCAATAAAAGCGGCTCCTGACCTGTTCACGCAGCTCAGCCACCATAGCAACGGCAGAGAGAGGTGCCTGCGGGGATTAAGGAGCGGCGTGACCAGTGGGAGCAGCAGGTATGTGTGGTGATTTGTCAGGAGATGACATTCTTTGGTGCAATCTCTGGCAGGGACAGTTCTCTCATGAAGCAAGATGAAACATTTGCATCAGGCGCAGAGATTACAGGGGCAGCATTTTTGTACTGTGTTTACACTAACAGCATGCAGTCAGAGTAGGCTGGCTGAGGGTGAGCAGCTTGTTTGTCACAAACTCACAGCCAGCCACTGTGCTATTGTGTTTAGCTGCAGCATGTTATGTGAGAACATTTAATGAAGCAGAGTAAATTGTCAAGTGCTGTGCAATCATTTCAAATTGGGGGGGGGTGCATCCTCACAAGTTTGTCTCAGGCAGCAAAAAGTCTAGAACTGGCCCTGGTCTCTGGCTCTTAAGGGGGCGGAGACTGCTGGCATGGAAGTGATTAGTAGCAATTAAAACCTGTTTGTGTCAAGTTGTGTGGATGTTATCAGGCCAAATCACCAGGGTATTTTTGATCAGGGTCACTTGAGTATTTTGTGTAGTGATTATGATTTAAAAAGAGTAAATACAGTTGTTTGATATTAAATGGCTTCAGCCAGCCACTAACCATGAGTAAAAAAAAAGATTTTGCCTTATCATTCATATTCTATTTATTTATTTATTTATTTATTGTATTTTTTTTATTGTAATGATATTTATATTTTATAAAAAATGGCTAAGAAATCATAATTATAAATGCTACCAGGACAACTGTATGCGCTATCAATCCATCCTATGGACGATGCTGTTTTGGAAGCTACAGGGTGTGGGTATATGGTGCCAAGGATTCCCATTGGTCCATTGGTCTGGACAATCTTGGCTGATCCTCTGGGGTTATCTGTTATTTGGCTATATGTGCTGAGAATAGATGGCGGATGGCAGTTCTTAAACTTACTAAAACATTTAAAAAAAAAAGGGAAATACAGTATATTCTTGCATATAAGACTACTTTTTAACCCTTGAATATCTTCTGAAAAGTCGGGGGTCGTCTTATACGCCAGATGTCTTTGATGCCGAGTGATACGTGATGCTGATACGCGAATCGCATACGGGACATGCTGATGTTTACGTGATCTATTCTTCCATACTGCTCTGATAAACAGGGAGACGAGGAGAGCTGACCAATCCACTTTAACCACTTGAGGACCCACCCTTTACCCCCCCTTAAGGACCAGCGCTAGTTTGATTGATCTGTGCTGGGTGGGCTCTGCAGCCCCCAGCACAGATCAGGGTGCAGGCAGGGAGATCAGATTGCCCCCCTTTTTTCCCCCCTATGGGGATGATGTGCTGGGGGGGTCTGATCTCTGCTGCCTGCGAGTGGCTGGCGGGGGGGGGCACCTCAAAGCCCCCCTCCGCGGCGAAATGCTCCCCCTCCCTCTCCTACCTGGCCCCCTTTGGTAAGCCGGGCTGCACAGGACGCTATCCGTCCTGTGCAGCCAGTGACAGGCTGTCTCCTGTCACATGGCGGCGATCCCCGGCCGCTGATTGGCCGGGGATCGCCGATCTGCCTTACGGCGCTGCTGCGCAGCAGCGCCGTACAAATGTAAACAAAGCGGATTATTTCCGCTTGTGTTTACATCTAGCCTGCGAGCCGCCATCGGCGGCCCGCAGGCTATTCACGGAGCCCCCCGCCGTGATTTGACAGGAAGCAGCCGCTCGTACGAGCGGCTGCTTCCTGATTAATTAGGCTGCAGCTGGCGACGCAGTACTGCGTCGCTGGTCCTGCAGCTGCCACTTTGCCGACGCACGTTATGAGTGTGCGGTCGGCAAGTGGTTAAGGCAGGTAGAGCTGACCAATCCGCTTATGGAGAGGGAGAGTTGACTAATCCAACCAGTCAATCGCCTATATGCTGTTATATACTGGGTACCACATACAGTACAGCACCAGCATCTGTTCATACATAGCACCGGTATATGAAGTTTTTTTAATTTTTATTTGGTGTGCGTTGGAAGAGGGGTGGTCTTATACGGCGAGTATATACCAAACTCTATATTTTAACTGGAAAAGTTGGGGGGTCGTCTTATAAACCCAGTCATCTTACATGCCGGAATATACGGTAGATGAAGAAAACATTTACAAAATGAAGCGTTTTGAAGCAACCATGGGTTATAATGGAAGTCATTTAAAAAATATATATATATTACTGTACATTGCAGTGTCATGTATCCCTCTAATCACAGCTTTAGTAAAATACTCATTTAGTCTTTCCTCCTTTATGAAGTAGATGAAGTCTGAAATAGATGTGTCCTCCTTGATCTTGCGACTCCACCAATGACACCCTTCCATTGGACAAAGTGGAAATTGAATGGGTCTCTGTAAAATCACATGATCATGTATCTTATATCATGTTTGCGTGTATAACCTTGTGCTATGTTGTATGTTGTAAAACCATGTGCTACCTCTCTGTCTGTCACTCCTTGTTAACAATGTCTATCCATATTTATTGTCCAGCACTGCGTCATATGATGGCACTTTATAAATACAATAAATAATAATAGATGAAGTAGACAACGTCTCTGTCTATGTCATACACATGTTTTGACTAAGTCATTCTACTAAGTCATCTCTTGCAGTAATTTAGCAAAAAGAATGATTGTTAGTAATGAAATGTTTAGATAACTCTTGAATATTTGTCCAGCTAATTCAGAGAAGAAGATCAATGTTGGGCAGAAAACTTAATGTTGAGAACCCACCACTGTACAGCTTTCCTTCTGGAGATATTTTTCCCCACTGGGATCACCATGTGCAGTTTCCAAATAAGACCCATTGGGCATGCAGTCCACAAAGGTTCATTAGGCATGCATCTGCTGTCACAAATTGCTTGCTGTGATTATTTTACCTCTAATGACACATCAAGAAAAATAAATCTGATATTTTCCAACAGCAGAATTCTAAAATGAGTTTTGCAAAAGTAAAGTTTGCTTTGATAATTGACTAGTTTATGAGTATGCAGGTTAATCAGGCATGCAAGGTCACATGATTACATGTGTAGTACTGGGACACCCGATGCAGAGAAATGATCAGTGGATACCATGCTGGTCATTTCTGGGTCAAAGGCAAATGAGATGCACAGCCTTGTGCCTAGTTGTAACCTGCTAGCAATGACATAAAAGGTCTTATGCTGGGTACACACTATGAGATTTTCTGGTTGATTTACTGTCAGATCGATTATTTCCAACATGTCCGATTTGCTTTCCAATCGATCTCTGAGCATTTTCCGATCGATTTCCGTTCACTTGAATAAGAAATCGATCTGAAAATGCTCAGAAACCGATCGGAAAGCAAATCGAATATGTTGGAAATAATCGATCTGACAGTAAATCGACCAGAAAATCTCATAGTGTGTACCCAGCATTAAGCTCAGCTCACTGAGGTAGACTCTTTAGAAACTCCAAAGTGATGGCCAGAGCTCTCTCCAGCTGTGAGCAAAATAGTTTATCCTTTCTGCTTGTCAGGATTCCAAGAATGCCTAGATTCTTCACCTTGGATCAGATTAGAGTGGATTTAGAGATGGCTGAATCAGCTCATCTTCTCAATTTTCAAACTCCATGCTTAATGAGATTTTCAGCAGACAGAAAGTAAAGAAGATAAATGGTATCTCTAGACCACTCTTATAATGTTATTCACATTGGCTTTGGTTTAAAGGGACTCCGAGCAGTACAGAAACTATGGGAAGATGCATATCACTTTAAAGCTCTCTTTCTCCTCTTCCCAATGATATATAAACCGCCGCCCTACGCCTTTTAGTTTTCGCTATTTTCGCGATTGAAATTGCTGCGGCTGCAATTTCGATCGCGAAAATAGAGAAAACTAAAAGACGTAGGGTGACGATTTAGGGGTCGTCAGAACGAGGAGAAAGAGAGCTTTAAAATGATATCCATCTTTCCATAGTTACATTGTATTACACAGGGC
Source organism: Hyperolius riggenbachi (assembly GCF_040937935.1). Lineage (NCBI taxonomy): Eukaryota > Metazoa > Chordata > Amphibia > Anura > Hyperoliidae > Hyperolius > Hyperolius riggenbachi. The sequence goes on along the minus strand of NC_090648.1, from coordinate 340,982,776 downwards.
GACTTTTTCTGCTGAATGGAGCTGCTGACTTTGAGAAAAGTCGCCCTGTGTAATATAATGTAACTATGGAAAGATGGATATCATTTTAAAGCTCTCTTTCTCCTCTTTCTGACGACACATAAACCGCGGCCCTACGCCTTTTAGTTTTCTCTATTTTCGCGATCGAAATTGCAGCCGCTGCAATTTCAATCGCGAAAATAGCGAAAACTAAAAGGCGTAGGGCGGCGGTTTATATATCATTGGAAAGAGGAGAAAGAGAGCTTTAAAATGATATGCATCTTTCTATAGTTTCTGCACTGCTCGGAGTCCCTTTAACAGAAATACTGTATGAACTGATACACTCCTATGCTTTAAGCCGCATCTACACGCAGGGCCGGCGCTACCATAGAGGCAAAGGAGGCAGCTGCCTCAGGGCCCCAGAGCTTGTAGGGGCCCCCAGTGGCTACAAGAGGAAAAAAAATTCAAATCGGCCTTATAGTTTTTGAGAAAATCGATTTTAAAGTTTCAAAGGAAAAAAATACACATTTAAAAACCTGCTGACTTTAATGGTTGATAGCAAATCCACCTTAAATGCTAGAAACCCTAAATTTGCAGGATATGTTAAGGAGATCATTAGGAATAAGAGAAAAAAACAATTTTTCAAAAAGACCTTATAGCTTTTGAGAAAATCGATTTTAAAGTTTCGAAGGAAAAAAAGTATACTTTTAAATGCGGTAAATGTCACTTTTAGTAGCAAACCTAACGGTAGTGTAATGTTACATGCATCAAACGAAAGCGCAATAAATTTCCTGACGGGGTTTCCAGGGGTTCTATACGCAGCCGCAGTGCTTTGGCCAGGGATCGCTATACAGCCGCAATATGGCTGTATGAAGATCCCTGGCATTTTTTCCTATTTTCCCCCCAAAAATTTATGTTTAGAGTGTGGGAATTTTTTTTTTAAAATTATGTGGGGTCCCACCCCCTGAAACTTTTTAACCCCTTGTCCCCCATGCAGGCTGGGATAGCCAGAATGTGGAGCTCCGACCGATTGGGACTTCACACCCTGACTATAACAGCTGCAAAAAAGGTCCCCTAATGCCGATTTTTGTTCCGGGGTATATGTTGGGGGGGGGGGGGGGGCAGGTTTATTTTGTTCTGGGGCCCCATTGTTGCCTAAACCGGCCCTGTCTACACGCGTAGATACGGTTCCGATGTTCCTTATCAATCGAGCCGTAGATGCGGCTTTAAATGCCTTTTTAGAAACTCTAGTATAAGAATCTGTAATTATTTACCAGACCTTGCGCAACACATTTTATTCAAACAATATGACAAAAACAAACTGCATCCACTCAAGTTTCTAACACAACTGGTGTGTGTGCACGCGTGTGTGTATGTTTCTAGAGGGCCCACTCACAAACTTTCAGATAAGGATCACACCCCGGGGAATTGCATGAGTTCTGCTGCAATGTGACATTGCATGAGAAAATGAAAGTAATGATTTCCTATGGACATTTTATGGTCAAGTGTTAAAAAGTGCCTTTTTTAAATACTAATTTAGTTGCTTGTTTTTTCACACTGCATGCAATTCCTATTGCCAACAGTCAGCTGCTGTTGACTGGCTGTCAGCTGACATGTGCGCAAAATGCAAAGAATTATCAGCGGAAAACTTTCCACAGCTGTTTTCCGCAGACTCAAGTGTGATCCAAGCTTCAAGTATCACTGAATGTATGTATATATATCACTGAATGTATATATATATATATATTAGCTGATGGCCCGGCGTTGCCCGGGTATGTATTTGGCTGGTGTTGGCTCCTCCCACTTTTTCTAGCTCTAACACTCAATTACTCAATTACCTAGTTTGTGAGCTTTGCGGTCTTTGGCATCAATCATTTGCATTGAAATCAAACAATTCTGATTAGCTGTGGCTCCACCCCCTTTTCTGAATTTGAACCCCAGTCACCCAACGACCAATTTTCAGGCTTGTTCCATTAAAAGTGCAAGAATGGCAGCAATTAAATATTTCCCTTTCAATAGGTGAATTTTTATTGGCTTTTGTATGCTCCACCCACTTTTCTGAATATTAATTCCAGTCACCCATTGACCAACTGTGCAAGGTTTGAGAGCCCTACCATGAAAAGTGTAAGAATGGCTGCAGTTTACATTTCCCAGTGACATTTTTATTTTCTCCACCCATGATGACCCGGCGTTGCCCGGGTATGTATTTGGCTGGTGTTGGCTGCGCCCACTTTTTCTAACTCTAACATATAATTATATTACTCAATGACCAAGTTTGTGAGCTTTGCGGTCTTTGGCATCAATAATTTGCATTAAAATGAAACAAATCTGATTGGCTGTTTGTGGCTCCACCCCCTTTTCTGAATATGAACCCCAGTCACCCAGTGACCAGCTGTAGCCGGTTTAATACTTGTGCCATTAAGAGTGCAAGAATAGCAGCAATAAATATTCCCCTTTAAAATCAATAGGTGAATTTTGATTGGCTTTTGTAGGCTCCACCCACTTTCCTGAATATTAATCCCAGTCATCCAGTAGTCAGTGTAAGAATGGCTGCAGTTTACATTTTCCAAGTGAAATTTGTATTTGTCTCCGACCACTATTTGGTTATGGGGATAAAAAGTATCCTATATGTTATTCTAGGTAATGTAGTATGTGTGTGCCAAATTTCATTCAAAACCGTTCAGCCATTGTTGCGTGATTGACTAACAAACATCCAAACATCCAAATTTTGGGATTTTCTTGAAGCCCACACCGAGGAATTCAGGACCAGATGTTGCCATAGTTCCATGTAGGCAGACAATGGCAGAACTGCTTGATCCGCACATTTTATTTCAGTTAAATCAATTTTAAAGTAATTGGACAGGAGTCACTTAGACCTCCAGTGCAGGAGACTGTGGTATTCTCAGCTTGTGCTGTCTGTTCCAGGCTCTGTTTTAGTCCCATACTTATTCTCACTAACGAAAACCATAGAAAAGAAAACTCACACCCTGATTTTAAAATATTTGAATGAAAAAAATGGGGGAAAAGACCTTTTATAAAGTAAATTAAATTTAGTCATGTCCCTTGTCATTAATCCAGCATTAATCATGATGTAAACCCTCATCGGTTTTGCTAAATTGTCACGTTTGTTGTCCTTGCTTGATTGAAGAGGTGTCGCTCTGCCGCCCATTATGGCTGCACTCCCCCCGCACCACATAACGAGAATCACAAAGCTGGCATATCTGATTTTATACACTACTGGACCAATGGGCAAATCTGAATTAGATTGTAAGCTCACAAAGGCAGGGCTCTCTCACCCTTTTGTGTTTTGTGAATTTGTTAGACTTTTTGTCATCATGTTAGTTTTGTCACTGTAATTACAAATTCTGTATTTTGATTTTGTACCAATTCTGTATTTTGTATATTATTGTATACCATTGTCTGTATTATGTACCCCTTGTTGTTTCTTACTTACACCATGGAATATGCTGCTATCTTTATAAATGATTGATAATAGTTATCTGCTGAGGACTCCTTGTGGTCCATAAGCAAGGGAAATGGCATTCAGAGACTGATTGCAGTAATTCACATAACTACTGTAGGAGGTGCGTGCAACTATTTAACACATCCATGAGTTCTCCTGCACTTATCAATACCCAACCCAGAAACATGTCTGCTGCTGTATATTATTGGCTTTCTTAACACATCAGTGATGCAATAGACTTTTCTGTTTATAGAACTGAGTGTTGTGCTCAAAGAATATGGGCAATGTTTCATTACTTCTAATGAAATAAAATGAAGATAAATGCTAAATATTATACATCATAAATAAAACAAGTAATGAAGATGAATTTACATTTTAAAATGCAACAAGAATCCTGGAACCTTATCAGTTACATAGATAAAGAGAATTTGTTGTTTTTTAGGAATGTTAAAGCAGTCTGAGGGAGGGATCATACTTTGGTCTGTGGATCAGGGGCGTCTCTAGCCATTTTGTCACTCCAGGCGAGAAAACCTGTGGCGCCCCCCGATGAAAATAATCATAACGCAGCAATGTTTCACCGTAAAATAATCGTAACACAGCAATGTTTCACCATAAGGTAAAAGTAATGCGGCAATGATTTACTTAAAATAATCGTAATGCGGCAATCTTTCACCAGAAAATAACCATAACGCAGCAATGATTCACCAGGAAATAATCGTAATGTGGCCAGCATTCACCAGGAAATAATCGTAATGTGGGCAGCGTTCACCAGAAAATAATCGTAATGTGGCCAGCGTTCACCAGGAAATAATCGTAATGTGGCCAGCAATCACCAGGAAATAATCGTAATGTGGCCAGCGTTCACCAGGAAATAATCTTATGTGGCCAGCGTTCACCAGGAAATAATCGTATGTGGCCAGCGTTCACCAGGAAATAATCTTATGTGGCCAGCGTTCACCAGGAAATACTCTTATGTGGCCAGCATTCACCAGGAAATAATCGTAATGTGGCCAGCATTCACTAGGAAATAATCGTAATGTGGCCAGCGTTCACCAGGAAATAATCGTATGTGGCCAGCGTTCACCAGGAAATAATCGTAATGTGGGCAGCGTTCACCAGGAAATAATCGTAATGTGGCCAGCGTTCACCAGGAAATAATCGTATGTGGCCAGCGTTCACCAGGAAATAATCTTATGTGGCCAGCGTTCACCAGGAAATAATCTTATGTGGCCAGTGTTCACCAGAAAATAATCTTATGTGGCCAGCGTTCACCAGGAAATACTCTTATGTGGCCAGAATTCACCAGGAAATAATCATAATGTGGCCAGCATTCACCAGGAAATAATCGTAATGTGGCCAGCGTTCACCAGGAAATAATCGTAATGTGGTCAGCGTTCACCAGGAAATAATCGTATGTGGCCAGCGTTCACCAGGAAATCATCGTAATGTGGCCAGCGTTCACCAGGAAAGAATCGTATTGCTATATGCCTATATATATATATATATATATATATATATATATATATATATATATATATATATATATATTATTTAATATCCATCCCAGCCACTGCCTGCCAAGTGATATGGCCGGGCGGGGGGGGGGGGGGGGAATCAGGGCCAGCCAGGGGGGCATATAAAAAAATTATCAAGAGCAGCAGAGGGCACTCACTGTGAGATGTCGCCTCTGTCGCCTCTGCACTGTGCAGTACTGTAGCCAGCCGGCGGTAGCACTGCTCACACGGTGCCTTCAAGCATGTGTGTCAGGCGGGGGGCGGAGTTAGGGGCGGCACCGACGTGTAAACAAACTAGCGTGCGGCGGCCGCTTGCTCTGCACAGAGAGGGAGGGGGGCGGACCAGAAGGCGGCAGCACCACACATATAAACTAATGTGCGTGCTGCTCGCCCTGAAAAGAGGAGATGAAGGGGGCGGACCAGTAGGAGGCGCCGGGCACAGGCTGAGCTGCCTGCCACAGCCGGTGCCGACCTGAAAGCAAAAAAAAAACAAAAAACACGCACAGAACGTCGAGAGAGCGCCCACTTTCACCCACGGCGCTATAGGCAAAAAATTATAGTTGCCTAGTGACACAGACGCCCCTGCTGTGGATAACGCTTGCGGTTTTCTGCAGATGACCAAAGGCAATAGGAATCACTTGCAGAATAATTTTGGCAGTACATTTCACCTGCTTTTTGGTACTTTTTCAATTGCAGAGTGATGAAAGTAATTTTAAACCTATACTGTGCAGCACCTATAGCTCGTTACCTATACTGGAGCACCACCTGTACCTGGCTACCTATATATTACAGCACCTATAGCTCGCTACCTATACTGAGGGCACCACCTGTACCTGTCAACCTGTACTGTGCAGCACCTATAGCTTGCTACCTATACTGGGGCACCACCTGTACCTGGCAACCCATACTGCAGTACCTATGGATCACTACCTATACTGGGGCACTACCTATTACCTAGTTACATAGTTAGTTTGGTTGAAAAAATACAATCGTCCATCAAGTCCAACCTGGCTATTTATATACTGCAGCACCTATAGCTCGCTATCTATACTGAGGGCACCACTTGCACCTGGCTACCGATACTGGCAAACGTATAGCTAAGATCGCTACCTATACTGGACACCACCTGTACCTGGCAACACATACTGCAGTACCTATGGATCACTACCTATACTGGGGCACCACCTGTACCAAGTTACCAATGTATTTGGTTGAAAAAAAATACATTCATCCATCAAGTCCAACCTGGCTACTTATATACTGCAACACAAATAGCTCGCTACCTATACTGAGGGCACCACCTGTACCTGGCTACCTATACTGGGAAACTTATAGCTAAGCTTGCTACCTATACTGGAACACCACCAGTACCTGGATATCTATACTGAGGAACCTATAGCTCACTACCTATACTGGGGCACCTGTACCTGACTAACCTTTACTGGGGCACCTATGCTTGGATACCTATAATGGAAGCACCTATGCCTGGCTACTTATACTGGGGGCACCATGCCTGGCTACCGATACTGAGGACCTATTCCTGGATAGCTATGGGGGGGGGGCACCTATGCTTGGCTAGGACAGGGGGACAAGAGAGGGACACAGGGGACATAGAGAGGGTAGAAAAGAGGCACATGGGGAACAGAGGTGACACAGAGGGGGACAAAAGAGGCACAGGGAGAACAGAGATTAGACGGGGACATGAGGTGACACAGAGGGAGACAAAGGAGGCACAAACTGGGATGACACAGAGGGGGACAAAAGAGCCACAAGGAGAACAGTGAGGGACAAAAGAGAACAGATTCAGGTTAACCAGGGACTGGTAAACAGGGACTACAGTACCTTTATTTTGCTAGTATTTGGCTTCACCCACATCATGTCATGGCCACGCCCACCTTTTTGGGTCATGACGTTTGTCATCTAAATGTTGTCAATCCAGATAAGTAGACATCCATTGGTATTATCACTTACTGTCGTTTACCAACGGTTGTTATCCCGATTTTCCCTGCCATCCGCTCAGCGCTTAGCTGATCCTGGACACAATAGGTTGCTGCAGGTGGCTGGTTCAGATGCCCATTTGAACCAAGCCTAAGTCACATAGTCATGAAAGGAGGGAGTATTTGCTCTGATAGGCTGAGTTTCCACTGTGCCAATATGTCTGCGAGACGTGATGCAGGCACTTGGTGTAACGAGAGAACGCATCTGAATCCCTATAGCTATGCCACATTGTGGTGGCTGAGGCTGCGCAATATCACCGCAGGCAATTTAAACTGCTGCAGCTGTGGCTGAGACAGAGAAGATGGTGGACTCTATACAGATGGGGGAGCTAGAAAGCAGCCCCCAAAAGGTAATTACTTGCTTCCTGCCCCCCAACAGCCCACAACATATACAAACCTCCTATGACGGAGGTTAATTTTATTATATATATATATATATATATATATATATATATATATATATATATATATATATATATACCGTATATACTCGAGTATAAGTCTAGAAATGTAGGTCTGATTCACGTCATAAAAGTGTAGGGGTCGACTTGTACATGAGTAACGGGCAACACTGAGCACACTGAGTAATGTGTGTACTAATAGTGACATTCCCATTAGCAGCAATTTACCCATTGTAAGTGATACTTTGAAGAAAGAAAATGCCAAGAATAAACAAGAAAGTCCTGGCCACAACAATTAACAAGGAAAGGGGTAGGGAGGAAATACTGGGCTGCAGTAGGGGGATGAATAATTGCAGCAGTTGGAGGCCTGGAGGAGTTATTGCTGCACTTAAGGGTCAGAAGGGGTTAATGGCTACAATACTGTATGCATTGCAGTCATTAACCCCTCCTTGACCCGAAGTGCAGCCATTAACTTTGCTGGGTAGACTTATACTCGAGTCAATAAAAAATTCCAACTTAAGAGGGTTGAATATTGTAGTCGACTTGTACATGAGGTTGACTTGTTTTCGAGTATATACGGTATATATAATTCAATGTGCTGAGATCGCTTTAAGGGCTAAAATTGAAGTTGAGTGATCATAGTTTATGGCCAGCCTATGGCCAGCTTTAGTTCCTGCAAAATTTATCCTCATATTTCCTTTCCCTTACAATCTACTCTAAAAGGCAATTAGCTATTCAAAACTGTTTAATTGTGAATGTTTACATCCTCTGGGTGGATAGTATTACCATAGAACCAGATCAGAATTCAACAAGTCCATTTAACATTGGGTAAAAAGGTTGAAAGTGATTGGCTGCACTGTAGAAATCCGCTCACTCCCAAGCTTGGCACTGCTGCGCTTGGCAGAGGAGGGACGATTCATTGGGTCCATACCGCTGTGTAACGCAATGCTGAACAAAATATAAACTGGAAGAAAGCTTGCTAAAACATTCAGTGCTAAATAAATAATAAATTGTGTGTCACTTTAGTTAGGCCTGACTGCATTCAGACAAGTGTATGTTCTCCAGTCATTTTATTCAAATGCAGGCCCTTTGTCTGCAAACTTATATAACCTACATAAGACAAAGAGGAACTTCCTTTCTTTAATGAGGGGATGCTGGGCTTGGGTGAGGATGATAGATTCAAGTCATTTCTGAGATGAAGCAGAAGAAAAGAGCCATGCTGTGTCCTGCTTTGGATTAGACAAAGTATTTCATGTTCAGTTCATCCCCTCATTTTGATTCAGATGGTCAGGAGAGGCTCTGAGCAACCCAGGATAGCCAAAGAGACATCTTTTATTTGTTCACATTGTTCAGCGCCATGGAAAACCTTACAAGGAATAGATGGCGTGTTTTCACTTGTATTTTAACTTATTATGCTCCATATGAAATGTGGCTATTTTACCGGATTCTCTATATTTTTAATCAGAAAAAAACTAAATATTTTATACATAACAAATGCTGCCATCAAAAATCATGATGAAAAATTCTGAATGTGCCCCCAGTTATGATACCACATTAGTTTATGTTAGAAGCAGTGGTGTAGCTAAGGAGCTATGGGCCCCAGTGCAAGTTTTACATTGAGCCCCCCAGACACTCTAAACATAACAATTGAAACGGTGCCCCCAAACCTGCCACAGTATGAGAGGTGCAAGAAGGAGATTGGTCACAGTTTGTCAAAGCATCAACAGAAGTGATTATTACCTGCATAGGACCAATAAAGAGCTAACACTGCAGTTGAGGGTGGGACCCCTAAAGCCTGGGGCCCCAGTGCAGTCGCAACCTCTGCATCCCCTTTTGCAACGCTGCTGGTTAGAAGATAGATATCTCAGCGCAGCTAATCCGCTGGCAGAATGTCTAAAGGTAGCCATATATCAGGCGACTTGGTGGCCGATCGACCATCCAATTCGATTATTATAATTGAATAGGGTAAAAATCTGTGCCGCCAAGTGCATGCCCGGCCGACACTGTGACCAATTTCGGCCCGAAATTGGTCACATAATTCGATCACACATGTTGCAAGATGTTGGGCCCACTTGCTCGATCGGGTGCGCAGCAGTAACGGCATGCAATTTCGGGACGATCGACAAATGCAAAAAATCCCCTGGCGCTGTCCACCTTAATTTTAAATGCCCCCCCGGTGTCCAGTGCAAGTTATGTATTACCTGTCTGTGGCCTCCACTCATCCCCCGGGTGCACTCCCCTCTCCACACACGCGCCCCATGTGGTTGCCTAGTAAGGGCACGCATATCAGACGCCACGCGTGTGGCCACATTACTAGGCAACCACGTGGCGCATGTAGATGAAGAACAGAGTGTGCCCAGAGCCAGATAAGCGGAGCCCGCGGGCAGGTAATGCCCACGGGGAGGGGGGGAAACAACACATTTAACATTAGCATTAGCGAGGCGGTCGGATGCGGCGTCACAAGGCTGATTCCGGATTGATTACAGCATGAAATTGATCGGGAATCGGCCCACAGTGGCCTAATCAAGATTGAAAGAAAGGGGGAGAACCGAGAGCCCAATATGGTGTAGTATGTTAATGAGGTGATGTCTGATGCAAACACACACAATGGTTATACTCACAAGGACGGGTCGCCTCCAAGGCAACCACTGGATAAGCAGGCGGGGAGAATTGTAACCTGACCCCGCTCAGGGTTAAGAAGTCGCTCTCTGTAGATAGAAGGAAATGAGGATACACCCCTCCACCAAGGGTGGACTAAACAGTTATGTGGTATAACAACAGAGGCGCCAAGTAGAGTAAAATTAGTTAAAATTGTTAAAAAGGGGGAAGTGGGTGGACTCACCTCCCTTCTGAAAAAATGTGGCACAGAGGTGCTATATCTGGCTCTTGACCCAACTTTGCTCCCTCCAAAAATTGTTTGCCTGAAGAAGAGGAACTGTTACCCGTGAAACGCGTTGCACTTTTGGAGCTCATAATAAATGTTACTTTAAACTTGAAGTAACCTGCCCGTTGTCTGGCCATTTTTTCAGAAGGGAGGTGAGTCCACCCACTTCCCCCTTTTTAACAATTTTAACTAATTTTACTCTACTTGGCGCCTCTGTTGTTATACCACATAACTCTCTCTTATCAGATTCGATTACAGAGAGATTTTTCTCTTGGTTGAATCGGCCCATTGTCGCTAGATGTATGGCTACCTTAAAGGATCAGTACAAGAAATGTCACCCAGCGGTGATCGTTACCCAATCCCTCAGGTAACATTGTAGTGCTGACACTGTGCAGACATGTCACTAGCGACATGATATGTTTCTATGCAGCGGTGAGGGGTTCCTTTCTATGAGGTTGTGGTCATTGATCTAAGGTCTATTACCTCTCAGTATAGTAAGCCGATAGCAGTGATGTGGGAAATAACTGGTCCAGAAGATCCAGAGGAGATAAATGATATATGATTTCAATGACAGCAGTGCAAGCAACCTAAATACACAGATAGTTCTGTCATTTAGGGCCCGCTCCGGACTAGGAAAACAACTGCACCTGCAGCAGGGTTAAAAACTGAAAATATAGGCAGACAGAGCACTAACCTCTTTAAAGGGAACCTGAAGTAAGAGGAATATACATGCTGCCACCTTAAAGAGAGTCTGAAACATTTTAACCACTTAAGGACCAAGGGATTTTGCAATGATTGGTGCTGCGTGGGCTCTGCAGCCCGCAGCACCGATCAGGATTGTGGCATGGCGATCAGACTTCCCTCCTTTTTTCCCCACTAGGGGAATGTCCTGCTTGGGGGTCTGATCGCCGCCGGCCATTACTGATTGGCAGGGGGGCACCTCCGCAGCGATTTCCTCCCTCCACTTCCCTCCCTCTACCTCTCCCGATGAGCGCCGCAGGACAGATATCCGTCCTGCGCCTGATAGGATAGGCTTCAGCCTATCGAATGACAGCGATTCCCGGCCGGGGATCGCCGATCTGCCTTAGCGCCGTATCATGTAAACAGCGGGGATTTCTTCCCCGCATGTTTACATTACGCGTGCGAGCCGCGAGCGGCGGCTCGCACACTGTTCACGGCGACACCCTCCGTGAACTGGCATCGAGCGGCCATTTCCATGCTATACCACTAATGACCCGCCGACGCCTATCGGCGTTAGGCGGTCGTTAAGACCTGTTTTTATGGAGCAAGCCGCTTCAGCATTATAATTCAAACTGATTTGCCACATTTCCACAGTAGAATAAGGTCTTAATCACCCCGAAATCCCCGGGGCAAAATTTGTGGCTCCTTCTGGGTAGAGGCAAAGCTTTGTGCAGTAGCTCTGCCTCTGCTTAATTCAATCTCCGCCATTTTCCGCCTCTCCATGCCCCTCTCAGTCTCTTTCACTGAGAGGGGCGCTTAGAGGCGGAGATCGGCGGAGATTGATTGGACTGGAGGCAGAGCTACAGCGCAAAGCTCTGCCTCCCCTGGGCAGCAAAATCCACAACCTGGAAGGTCATGGAATTTTGCCCCGGATTTCTTGGGCATCGTGCTGCTGATGCTCTGCCTCTAATACTTTAAGTCACCTGCCAAAAATCAGATGTTTTTACTCTGGTCTGACTACACTGGCTGCATGGTTGTTGCAGGTGTGTCACTTAAAGGGAAGGTTCAGGGACTAGCTAAAAAAAATAAAAATCCATTTCCACTTACCTGGGGCTTCCTCCAGCCCGTGGCAGGCAGGAGGTGCCCTCGGCGCCGCTCCGCAGGCTCCCGGTGGTCTCCGGTGGCCGACCCGACCTGGCCAGGCCGGCGGCCAGGTCGGGCCTCTTCTGCGCTCCATTGTGCGTTCCACGCCGGCGTGCTGACGTCATCGGACGTCCTCCTGGCTGTACTGCGCAGGCTCAGTAGTTCTGAGCCTGCGCAGTACAGCCCGGAGGACGTCCGATGACGTCAGCGCGCCGGCGTGGAACGCACAATGGAGCGCAGAAGAGGCCCGACCTGGCCGCCGGCCTGGCCAGGTCGGGTCGGCCACCGGAGACCACCGGGAGCCTGCGGAGCGGCGCCGAGGGCACCTCCTGCCTGCCACGGGCTGGAGGAAGCCCTAGGTAAGTGGAAATGGATTTTTATTTTTTTTAGCTAGTCCCTGAACCTTCCCTTTAAAAACAACTAAAGCCAAAAAGCACAGCATGACAACCAGGCAACTGACATTGTTTATAAGGGAATGAAGATGGCAGCCTCCGGACAGAGGTTGGAACGGCAATCTAGTTAAATAAGATAAAAACAATTATCACAGGAAGGTAATATCATCTGCAGCTTCAAATATAGATGCCGGTTCCAAAAACCTGTTTGTATTATTATTCATATTATTTATTAATAACACGCCAACATATTCTGTGGCACTGTACAAAGTAAGAAAACAAACAAGGGGTGCATAATGATACAGACAATGATATACATCAAATATGGACACTGGTAAAAAAATACAGAACTGCTGATTACAGTGACAGATATAACATGGTGAATAAAATGTATAATAGGGTGCAAGCTATAAAATGAATAACAAATTCCAGGACACAAAAGAGTGAGAGAGGCAGTTTGTAGCGAGTTTTCTCTATTCTACTTCTATGATATGAACACAAAATAGCTTTTTAAATAAGAAAAAAACAAAGTAACATTGCCATGCCATTGCATGAAATATACAAAATGCTGGGGCAGCAGCATAGGTTATAAATAGCCAAGGTTGGGAGAGAGAAGATGACCCCAGCAACAACAAGCATATCGCAAGTTACAGCAGAAAGAAGAAGCTGCAGTTCCCAAAGTTGTTGCAATATATCAACAGACCAACTAATCCCAAACAACCTTCTGAAATTGTCAACTGAGTGGAAAGATTATGAATGTGACCTCTCGCTCCTCATCCCATGCATCTCTCCATGTGAGTCCTTGCTGGCAACCCCCACAACACTTCTCTTGCCAGCCAAAGTAACATGCAGTCCCCCCCCCCCCCCCCCCCTAAAGGTGGCCAACATTTTAGTGTACCATCACCATGCACACTAGCCCATAGGCAGGCACTGTCCGCACTGTGTGTTGAGTTGTAGATAAAGGTGGACTAATGAAGCAGTGTGAAAATTCTTCATTCATGGACAACATTACCAGAAGAATGCAATGCTCAGGGTCAGCTGCAGCCATGGAGAGACAGAAGCAGTAGGGGAATCGTACAGATCTCTCCAGCCAACATTTCCGTCACAGGATTCCTTAGTAGGGATGGTCAATAAGATGCAAATAATTCTGAGTAAATGTATAATTAAGCTAATTTTGTATGTAAATGTATGCATCTTGAAAATGAATCAATCATATCCTGCCAATGTGGAATTTACTTGGAACTTTTTTAAACTGCATACATTTGCATACAGAATTTACATACTCCTTTATCAAAAACTCTTTGCATCTTCTTGACCATCTATTCATTATCCTCTGAAATTAAGATCATAGGTGTCATAAAGCTGTAACCTGTAGTTATTGTGATTTTGGCATATATTAATAGTGTTTTAAAGACACAGCTAAATCAATACCTTTATTTGTAACACTGGTTAGGTTTGATTAAGGATCATGCAAGTCCGAAACATGTCAGTTGTTTGATGTCTTTTAAAGTTTGGCTACGTCTACAATAAAGAATCTGTGACTTCAAATGGACATTGTGCGGGCCTCCTTCTTTCCTTGACCGGTTAGATTCAGTGTGAGAATTCATAAACTATAGTGAGTATGCTGGTGATATGTTTATTTATTTATTGTATTTATAAAGCACCAACATATTACACAGTTCCCATTGATACTCTGTTGTCAGTTTTGCTATGGGATTTTCAGTTATATTTTTGCTTTTTATCCTCCATTGGTAACCTAATCCTCCCTAAGGCTAGTTATACACCAGGACGTTGCGTTTAGGGGACGTTATAGGGCACATAACGTGCCCCTAACGCAACGCCTGGTGCTCTCTGGTGTGGACGTCAGAGTGAGCCGCGTTGTGCAGCTCACTCTGGCGTCCATGAAGCCGTGGTGCGTACTCTTGGACGCATGCGGCATCACGTGGTCCCACCCGGCCAATCGCCGCACAGAGCGGCCGCTCCAGGAAGTAAACACTGCACGTCACTGAGTGCAGTGAATATTAATTAGCCATGTGCCCGGCCGCTCTCCCCTCCTCCCCAACATGACTGAGCATGTGCAAACAGTCTAACGCGGCTTAGCCGCGGAGAACGCACAGCATGCAGCACTTTGCTGCGTTACAATGTAACGCAACGTGGGCAGTGTGAACAGCCCACTTGTGTTACATTGCTGTGCGTTGGGAGAGCGTTACAGGCTGCACTAACGTGCGCCTGTAACGTCCCTGTGTGCAAGAAGCCTAATACCATAAATGTTTATTATTCTTTCCATGCCTAACCCTAACCTCCTACTAAAAAGACCTCTGTCATGAAAATCTTAAAATTTAAAATACACGTAAACATATACAAATAAGAAGTACATTTCTTCCTGAGTAAAATGAGCCATAAATTACTGTTTTCCTATGTTGCTGTCACTTACAGTAAGTAGTATAAATCTGACATTTTCAACAGATTTTGGACTAGCCTATCTCCTCATGGGTGGGTTCTCAGTGTTTTCCTTATTTTTAACAGCACTTAGTGAATGGCAGTTGCTCCGTCCAACTTCCAAAGAAGTGTACGGTGAGCAGGAAGGCTGACCAGCATCTTTGCATAAATCTTTTTCAGGGAATGTCTTTATAAAGAATAAAGGCCATGCTGAGAATCCCCCATGAAGAGATGGACTATCACAAAACCGTATGGACTAACCCAAAATGGTAATGTCAGATTTCTACTACCTATTGTAAGTGACAGCAACATAGGAGAAAAGTAATTTCTGGCTCATTTTATTCTGGAAGAAATGTACCTCTTATTTGTCTGTGTTCTAAATTTTAAGATTTTTGTGACCTCTTTAAAGTATCCCAGAACTGAAATTTTAAACAAAAGTTAGATTTTTACCTTAGTAGAGGGAAGCCTCTGGATAGTCCTGAGTAGAGATGGCCCGAACAGTTTGACCACGAACTTATTTGCGCAAACTTCGGTGGTTCGCATTTGCGGTGAACCGCAAACAATATGCGAGTTCGACCCGCCCCCTATACTACATCATTAGGGTCAACTTTGACCCTCTACATCACAGTCAGCAGGCACAGGGTAGCCAATCAGGTTACACTCCCTCCTGGAGCCCCCCCCCCCCCCGCCTTTATAAAAGGCAAGCAGCGTCAGCCATTTCACTCACTTGTGTGGCTGCAGTAATTAGAGAAGGGAGATGTGTGCTGCAGTCTGCAGAGAGACATAGGGAAAGCTTAGTTAGGCTCTTGTGTTAGGCTTTTTAGCTTGCTCCTTGCTGATACTGCTAAAAAGCAACCCTCAACAGCTCTTTTGAGAGCTAATCTTGTTCTTGTGATCTTTTTTTGTGTGTGTGTGTCCCACAGACACTTGTGTTGCATATACAACCCTGTCAGGCAGTCCTAGCTGGCCCTTGGCCCCTTGGTAATTCCTACTGTGCCACTGCCAGGCCCAGCACATTCAGTGACTACCTGTGTGTGTGACAGCTGCACATTTGTAATACCAATCACTGCATATCTACCTGTTCAGTGCACCTACCTACCTACGTGAGTGCACGCAGTGTTATATACCACCAGTCACTGTAATTGTTCACGGTACCTGTGTGTGTGACAGCTACACATTTGTAATACCAATCACTGCATACCTACCTGTTCAGTGCACCTACCTACCTACGTGAGCGCACACAGTGTTATGAAAAGATAGAAGACCGAGAGCCCAATATAGTGTAGTACGTATTAGTAGGGGATGGAAAGTATAATGAAATGTAAGTATTATACTCACAAACCAGGGTTGCCTCTGAAGCAACCACTGTGAAGGCAGGTGGGGAGAACAAGCCTGTCCCCACTCAGGAGTAAAACGTCACTCTCTGTGGATAGAGGAAATTGTAGGGTAGATCACCCTTCCACCAAGGGTGGACTTCTGGGTGCGTATAGGTGTACAGAGGCGCCGGAAGTATAAAGGTAGCTAAAAAGTTTAAAATGTTTTGGTTGCGGTGGTGGACCAGCTAACCATAAACGGACAACAAGGCTGTTGATTTTCAAAATGTATATACACAATTTATTCAATTGCTCCCAATAAACAGTCGCAACGCATTTCACGGGCAAAGACCCGCTTCTTCAGGCAATAAGGGACAGGAGCAACAACACAGCGTCTAGTCTGGATGATGCTTGGCACCTCTGTAAATGAATAAATTGTGTATATACATTTTGAAAATCAACAGCCTTGTTGTCCGTTTATGGTTAGCTGGTCCACCACCGCAACCAAAACATTTTAAACTTTTTAGCTACCTTTATACTTCCGGCGCCTCTGTACACTTATACGCACACAGTGTTATATACCACCACTCACTGCACCTGTTCACGGTACCTGTGTGACTGCACATTGTATTAGTCAAGTCAGTGCATACCTTTCACTTGATTCCCCCCAATATGTGCAAAACAGGCAGAGGCAGGCCACCCGGCAGGTCTGTTCTTGGTCATACTGTCGTGATTTCGTGCGTCCCTGGACCAAAGTACAGTGTTCAGAAGGCACGTGCCATCAACCCCCAAGATTGTCAGGACGTAGTTGACTATTTAACACAGAACACCCAAGATAATAAGGTCGTTGCTTCATTGTGGACAGACCAAATTCGATCAGCTGGACAGTCACTGTTGTTCTGTCATTGAGCTACCTCAGCCCAGTGACCATATGGGCTTGAAAACAGCCTGCTCTCTCGCCATGGTGCGCACCAGTCCAGCAAGGCCGTCACTACACAAACAGCTGTTTGCAGTGCGTTACGCAGTGAGTTTGGAGTGTCAGTGTGAAGCAGTACACTAATTACACTACCTGATTGATGTATACATGTGCAAGATGTTTTAAAGCACTTTATTCCTGCAATTTAGCATTGCAATGTGATTTCTGCCCTTAAAACGCTGCTGTGCGTCAAATCCAGATTTTTCCCCGGGACTTTTGGCATGTATCCCACTCCCCCATGCAAAAACTCTGGTGTTAGATTCCTTGAAACATCTTTTCCATCACTTTTGTGGCCAGCATAAATGTTTGTAGTTTTCGAAGTTCGCCCTGCCCCCCCATTGAAGTCTGTTGAGGTTCAAAAAGTTTGTGTGAGGTTCGCGATCGAGGTTCACGAACCGAAAATTGGAGGTTCGAGCCATCTCTAGTCCTGAGCAGTTTCGGACTGAGAAGAGAAAAAGCTGAGGAAATCCACATGCTGGCCAAGCAGCAGAAACCCTGTGTTATTATTCCCAATAGGAACCTGTAGCAAGTCTTCACTGTGAGCAGCAACACATGATTACTGCTGCTTGGCCTGCAAGTGGATTTCCTCAGCTTTACCAGCTCCAAGTCCTGCACTGGTCCTGAAACATCGCCAGTTGTCCTCAACCCCAGTAATCCAGCGCCATGACCCTCTAAACAATTCCAACAAAAGCTTGTTGGATTTGCACTCGCAGGCGGTCTCCCCACCGTGTATGAGCATGGGATTGGCCACACTGCACCTGCGCAAGTACAGTCTGGAGCCTGCTCATGTATGGCTTTTTCCTGTGTGCACGAATAGCTTTGTGTTACTGCACACACATTTATATGGCGCAGGTGCACTGCAGAGGCAGGGCCGGCGCTACAAGTAATGCCAAGGGGACAATTGCTCCAGGCACCAGAGTCCCAGGGTCCCCCCCCTCTGCCAGCCACAGAAGATGTCCGCCTGTCTGACATGGCCGCGGCAGCCGCCGATGCTTTGGAAGCTGCCGCCTGCTCAGTGTCTGTGTGTGGTCTGCCTCTGCCTGGCCTGACGTCAGTGTGTCCATGCCTGCGAGGAGAGAAGGAGAAGCACATTGTGTTGCTGGCTGTGCCTGGCGGATGAATGTGCATGACTGTGCTGGTGAGTCAGTCAGTCAAGCAATTATACGCAGCAACCAGGGTGCTCTCTCTCCTCTCTATGGGGGGGAGGGGTTATTGAAGCCTCAGCCTGCCATGTAACCTTAAAGCCTCTTTCACAGTGCGACGTTAAAGTCGCAAGTTAAAACAACATTTAACGCAGAATAACTCGCTGCAATGAAAAATCAATGCCTCATTCACAGTGCACACGTTGCGTTGGTGATTAACACTGCGCGTTAAGTGAAAGTACTGTATGCTGTGCGTTATACACGTTATTAGCTGCATTGGACTGTTTGCACATGCTAAGTAATAACTTGGAAGCATACTTTTCATTGCCCGTATCCTACTGTATGCGATGATAACGGGGCATTGAGTTGCGTTCTGACTTTTTTGGGAGAGAGAGGAGGGGGGCTGGGGGGGAAATGCATGATAGATGATCTTGCAGCCTGTTATCTAAACCATTCCCTAAAAGTGACCCTGTAGTGTGTGCATGGGGGGGGGGGAGGGAAGGACCTGTTTTAGATAGGTAGAAAGGCTTCAAGATAATCTTGCATGCATATGCCCAGTTCTCTCTCTCGCCCATCCCCACACAGGAACGGATCTAGACCAAGTTGCGCCTGGTGCAAGGACCTGCCTGCCTTTACCATATTTATAAAAGTTACCACAGATTGCCACTTTTTTATTTTATTTTCCAAGAGGTTCTGGTTGCAGCTGATGATCAGATAGCCATTCTGGGTTAATTATGGAATGGAATCACAATACTGATCTGCCACAAAGTTAATCTGAACAAAAGTTTGCCTTGTTATAAAAGAAGGTATTTGCGATAATTCAGGCTAGAGTGAGCATAAGATGTCTCCCACAATGCATCACTGCTGAATATGCAAATCATCTTTTGTTGTCCCTGCAAGATAGCCACACCTCCAGAACAGCTGGAATGCAATGATGTGTCAGCTTGTTAATTGTACAGAGCCACAATAATCCCACAATAATCTGATATGTTCTCTATAAATTATATTAAAAAGTAGAGGAAAAAAATAATTGTATTATTTTTTCTTTTGTTTATATAATTAAAATAGACATAGGCCCCTTACTGACAAGATCTGAATTACATAAATTAAATAAAATGGTAAGAAAGGTTATTGTTATGAAAATGGGCAATCTTGAAACTGTGCAGTCATTTCAAGGGACAACCTGGGAGTGGGAGAGTTCCCAGGGATCAGGACTAGTTGGCAACTTTCCTGAGCAATTAGTTGGTATGTGGTTATGCTGCAGGCTGGCTCAGTGAGCACAGGTTGTACAATACGTCGGCTCTGTGTCCACACTGATCACACAATGGCAGGCTTGTATCCCAGTGGCAGAAAGCAGACTGAATGGCAGTGAGCTGCGACTGCTCAGCGCGTGTCAGCCTTTGATTTATTCAGACTCTGTCCCAGGCTTGGGGCTAGCTGGCTGCTGATTGGCTGCAGGCATGTGTCTATTGTCAGACCGCAGCCTGAGCACCACGACTCCTATTAAGATAAGGCCAGTGGAAGGGTCGTTTAGGTAACGCTGTAACTTTGTCACTGATAAGAAACTGCTTGCAGATGGAAGAACAAGAAGAAGGAGGGGGAAGGGGCGCCTCGCCTGAATCTTCCTTTGCGTGTTCTTATCAGGGCCGTGTCAACATTGTTCAGCGCTCATCAAACTCAACCGAAGTCATAAATGATTCACTTGAAAGTGCAGGATTTGATTTTTTTTTTTAATCCAAAGAAAAGTTCAAGAGGACAAATGAGCTGCACCTGCCAAATGCAGAAATAAACACTGCACTTCATTCATTTTTACTGTCAAAAGAGAGGATTTTGCAGTGCTGTAAAATTGCATAAAAGCAGGGCGTTCCTAGGGTCCTTGGAGATAGGTGGCACCTGGGGGCACTAGGTGGGGTCTATGTGCAAAAAAATGGGCGTGGTCATGCAGTGAGTGGGCGTAGCCATGGGTGGGGCCAATCGTACATTAGATTAGGACAGTGGTGGCGAACTTTTTGGAGGCCCAAACTGCAACCCACAGGTCACTTATCTATCGCAAAGTGGCAACAGCAATTTAAACTAAATACTATACAAACGTTTTAACACATACATGAACATTATGGAAAATCCAAGTTGAAAAACTGAAAAGATAAACAATTTCATCCATCCTACTCCTGAAAAAATATATTCATTTTTTTTAGAACCTCCTAGTTTTATTTTCTGTTTTAAAAAGCTAAAAAAGTAGGTTTAATGCTATTGTCTCATATGATGATGATTCAGCTTTTCCCATAGTCTCGCAGTTAGCAATCATGTGACCCCCAACAAGACAAATTCAGCAATCATGAGGCCCCTATCAAGACAAATTCAGAAATCATGAGGCCCCCAACAAGACAAATTCAGCAATCATTAGGCCCCCAACATGACAAAGTCAGCAAGCGTGAGGCCCCCAACATGACAAAGTCAGCAAGCGTGAGGCCCCCAACAAGACAAATTCAGCAATCACGAGGCCCCCAACAAGACAAATTCAGCAGTCATGAGGCACATAAATAGACAGCATTTCACATAAATAGGCAGAATGCCCCCTTAATATGGTAGACACCTCTTACCTGGCTTCTGAATTCTCCTCTACTGGCTGCTGTACCTGGCAATACTGTTTTTGGCTGGATTGGGGATGATGTGTGAGCTGAAAGGCCTGGCAGTGATGCTGTGGCCTGGCTGGCGGTGATGCTGTGGCCGATGTTGTGGCTAGGTCGGCAGGCAGTGATGCTGGGCTGTGCTTGGCTGGTTAAAGTAAATGCTGGCCTGACTGGTGGTGATGCTGTGGCCTTTTTGATAGTGATTCTGGGCTGGTTGGCTGGTGGTGATGCTGGGCTGGCTGGCCTGGATAGTTTAGGTAGCGACAGGTGCCCCCTAGTTAAGGTAGCGCCAGGAGTACCCCAGTTTAGGTAGTGACAGGAGCCCCCCAGTTCAGTTAGTGACAGGAGCCCCCCAGTGTAGGCAGTGACAGGAGCCCCCAGTTTAGGTAGTGACAGGCACCCCCCAGTTAGGTAGTGACAGGCACCCCCCAGTTAGGTAGTGAGTGACAGGGACCCCCAGTTGGGTAGTGAGTAACAGCAGGGACCCCCAGTTGGGTAGTGAGTGCCAGCAGGGACCCCCAGTTGGGTAGTGAGTGACAGCAGGGATGCCAGTTAGATAGTGAGTGACAGCAGGGACCCCCAGTTAGATAGTGAGTGACAGCAGGGACCCCCAGTTAGATAGTGAATGACAGCAGGGACCCCGTTTAGATAGTGAATGACAGCAGGGACCCCCAGTTAAATAGTGAGTGACAGCAGGGACCCCCAGTTAAATAGTGAGTGACAGGAGGGACCCCCGTTTAGATAGTGAGTGACAGCAGAGATCCCCGTTTAGATAGTGAGTGACAGCAGGGACCCCCGTTAGGTAGTGAGTGACAGCAGGGACCCCGTTAGGTAGTGAGTGACAGCAGGGACCCCCGTTAGGTAGTGAGTGACAGCAGGGACCCCCAGTTAAATAGTGAGTGACAGCAGGGACCCCTGTTAGGTAGTGAGTGA
Organism: Hyperolius riggenbachi; assembly: GCF_040937935.1. Taxonomy (NCBI): domain Eukaryota; kingdom Metazoa; phylum Chordata; class Amphibia; order Anura; family Hyperoliidae; genus Hyperolius; species Hyperolius riggenbachi. Next base: position 340,960,871 of record NC_090648.1, on the reverse strand, counting down.
CAGCAGGGACCCCCGTTAGGTAGTGAGTGACAGCAGGGACCCCCGTTAGGTAGTGAGTGGCAGCAGGAACCCCCAGTTAAATAGTGAGTGACAGCAGGGACCCCGGTTAGGTAGTGAGTGACAGCAGGGACCCCCGTTAGGTAGTGAGTGACAGCAGGGACCCCCAGTTAAATAGTGAGTGACAGCAGGGACCCCCGTTAGGTAGTGACAGCAGGGACCCCCGTTAGGTAGTGAGTGACAGCAGGGACCCCCGTTAGGTAGTGAGTGACAGCAGGGACCCCCAGTTAAATAGTGAGTGACAGCAGGGACCCCCGTTAGGTAGTGAGTGACAGCAGGGACCCCCGTCAGGTAGTGAGTGACAGCAGGGACCCCCGTTAGGTAGTGAGTGGCAGCAGGGACCTCCAGTTAAATAGTGAGTGACAGCAGGGACCCCCGTTAGGTAGTGAGTGACAGCAGGGACCCCCGTTAGGTAGTGAGTGACAGCAGGGACCCCCAGTTAAATAGTTAAATAGTGAGTGACAGCAGGGACCCCCGTTAGGTAGTGAGTGACGGCAGGGACCCCCAGTTAAATAGTCAGTGGCAGCAGGGACCCCCGTTAGGTAGTGAGTGACAGCAGGGACCCCTGTTAGGTAGCGAGTGACAGGCGCGCTCCCCACCCCACCTACCTTGCCGCGTCAGACCTCAGGATCAGCGGGCGACCCGACCAGATAGAGCGGGCGCCGGTGTCCGCTAGGTCCTAGCGCCCGCTCTATCTGGTCGCCCGGCGCTGATCGAGGTCTGAATGGCAGCGGGGACAGCGGAGTGGAGCAGGGTAGAGCGGGGCAGCGGCGGCCGGGAGATCCGTGGCACCCCAGGACAGATTGGGGGCACGGGCCCCCCCAAAATAGGGCTAGCGACAACTATACTCAGGCTCTAGAGACCCTTCATATGACACTTGCTGCAGGCCCTGGCCCTGCATTCTCTAAGGCCACCCAGCAAAGCACCCAGCCCTCCCCAGCCAGCACTGCCTACCTAATACTGATATACAGTATATGGGCATATGACCACTTCTGTTTTTTTGGGGAACGGTTACTTTATTTATGTATACAGAGCCCATTTGGCTACTAAATTAATTTATTTTGATGCACCTGGATATTTATTTTGTTCATTGTAAGGCACCTGGCTACTTAATTATTTTATCTGGAGGTGTTTGACTGCTTAAGATTTTTATTTTGCGGCATTTGACTACTTGATGCATTATCATGAGGCATGTAACTACTTGATTATTTTCTCTAAAATGTATCTGGTCGGACCCACTCTCTGTGAATAACGCCGCTACTTATTTTGTGTATTTATTTTGTTATTTTGTGTATTTTTAAGTCCGCCCATGACCCATCATGATCACGCCCATGTTCCAGTGCATGGTGACGCCCATTTATTTTTTTCTGCGGCGCGCTTCATGTGGACATCTCCCTGTTGTGGACTGTCCTCAGAAGTGCTCACAATCTATTCCCTACCGTAATCTAATGTCCTACCAAATTGTAATTGGTATCAGAACTTGATCCCCCAGGCGACAGTGCAGAGCTGGGGTTTGTACAGATGCATCATTAGCCTACAGCCAACAGATTGGTGATGCATTCTGTTGCTACGGAGGAGGAAGGCCAACTCATTGGGAAGGACCAGAGGCTGCTGTACTCATGATCCATTTTTGGTAGAGTAGGTCAGGACTCGCCAGCATAGCCAAGAAAAATCTACCATGTGTACAAGGCTTTACTGAAGACGAACAAATGTACTATTGCTGAGAGAGGAAACTTTATTTGGTATCAGGCCTGGATTTACCTCACAGGAGCCTATAGGCACAGATGTCCTGGCAATTTAGATTTCGCCCTTCATGAACCTAGAAACCCCCAACAAACTGCACCACAAGCTGGCCCAGCTGTCACTTCTTCCTTACTTGCCTTGCCCGTCATAGTATCTACAGGTGCCCCTTAATATTGAGGGAACTTCTGGCTACCTAATTATAAGTAGCTAGAGGTGCTGCAAGTATTAGGCAGCAAGAAGGACCTCATTATTAAGTAGCTACAGGTGCTCCCAATTATTAAGTAGCTAAAGGTGCCCTTGACTGATGGGAGATCTCGTCAGTGGAATGCAGAGAGCAGGGTGAGTAACCTCTCATTTACACTCTCATCAGGACTCTGTGGAGGGAAGGAGGAGCTTTTCATCATCAGGCACCCGTAGGCATGTGTCTACAGTTCCTTATGGTGAATCTGGCCCTGTTTGATATGATCTTGTTAACCTCCTTGCCGGTTATCCCGAGCTCAGCTCGGGGTAACCTGCGCAGGAGGATTTCTCAGGCCCCGCTGGGCCAATTTGCATAATTTTTTTTTCTTACACTTTGCTAGCTGCGTGTGGTATGCGATCACTGCCGCCACCCGCCGATTCGCCGCTACCCGCCGCGCCGAGCCCCCCCGCCCCAGACCCCTGCGCAGCCTGGCCAATTAGTGCCAGGCAGAGGGGTGGATCGGGATTCCCTGTGACGTCCCGACGTCCATGACGTCGGTGACGTCATCCCGCCCTGCAGGAAATCCAGTTTCAGAACGGGATTTCCTGCTTACTCTGATCGCCAGAGGCGATCGGAGTGGGTGGGGGGATGCCGCCGCTCAGCGGCTATCATGTAGCGAGCCCTGGGCTCGCTACATGATTTAAAAAAAAAAAAAAAAAGTTCTGCGCTGCCTCCTTGCCGGCGTGAATTGAACCGGCAAGGAGGTTAATGACTTTCTTTATCAGAAGATAGCAAGGAAAATTAGCTGCATTGTTCAAATACTCAGTGCTCAGCCAAATAGCTGTACACACATACAAGGACTGTTGCCCACAGGGATCAGGACTCAATCTCTCAGGTGACAGTACTGGGCTGAGTTCTGTATGTACAAACACATTGCTAGGGTAGAGGCTAGCAATGCATCTAATAGTATGGCACAGGGAGGAGGGGTGATCCATGACAGAGTGGCTTCCAGTGGGCGGACTGAGTGAGAGAACAGTGTACTCAAGGGTCAGTCAGGCATCGCTAAAGATTCAGTATGCTGTATCTTGGTGCTTTCCCAACATCCCATGCTGGTTCTCTGTTGATAAATGTATTTATTCTGTTTATATTTCATAAGGATATTTTTATATGAAAATTTGAAAAAGGCTCCATAAAATGAATATTTGGTTTCAGTACTGATTCTGTCTGCAACATTGGAAGGTGTATAACTTCAAAAGTGTCTTCACTTAGAACACAACTTAACCAATTTTACAGAAATTAAATATATTTTTAAACTTATAAACTTCTTAAACGAAAATCAGCTTCTTGTGCAAGACAAGTACGGGACTGCCAGTTGTATTGGCCAGGCTGACCCTCCTACATTACAGTGCTCCAGAATAAAGTTATGTACACCATTGTTCCTGATTGTTTCAAGAGACAGGTTGGAAATGATTTCAGTACAGACACGCTGCTCAGTTCCTGGTGGAGCAGTCCATTCTGTTCTATGTATATGGGGTACGATAAGTAGGAGGCACATTACTGTGGAGACCGCAGTAGCGTCAGCCAAGGATTTTGCTTTAAGCCGATTTCTGAAGTTGAAGCCACTGACATACCTAAAGATCGACTTTAACCACTTGAGGACCCACCCTTTACCCCCCCCCTTAAGGACCAGCGCTGTGCTGAGTGATCTGTGCTGGGTGGGCTCTGCAGCCCCCAGCACAGATCATGTAGCAGGCAGAGAGATCAGATCACCCCCCTTTTTTCCCCACTAGGGGGATGATGTGCTGGGGGGGTCCGATCTCTCATGCCTGCATGTGGCTGGCGGGGGGGGGCAGCTCAAAGCCCCCCTCCGCGGCGAAATTCCCCCCTCCCTCTCCTACATGCTCCCCCCCCCCGGAGATCAGGGCTGCACAGGACGCTATCCGTCCTGTGCAGCCAGTGACGGGACGTCCCCTGTCACATGGCGGCGATCCCCGGCCGCTGATTGGCCGGGGATCGCCGATCTGCCTTACGGCGCTGCTGCGCAGCAGCGCCGTACAAATGTAAACAAAGCGGATTATTTCCGCTTGTGTTTACATTTAGCCTGCGAGCCGCCATCGGCGGCCCGCAGGCTATTCACGGAGCCCCCCGCCGTGAATTGACAGGAAGCAGCCGCTCGCCCGAGCGGCTGCTTCCTGATTAATCAGCCTGCAGCTGGCGACGCAATACTGCGTCGCTGGTCCTGCAGCTGCCACTTTGCCGACGCGCGGTATGAGTGCGCGGTCGGCAAGTGGTTAAGTTACTTAATAAAGTTGCTAGAAAACATTAAACAATTCACTTTTTTTGTGCTTGCATTGCAAGATTTACAGTGATATTTAAAAAGTCTTGACTGAGAGAAAAGTGACAGGGCCAAAATAAGGGCATTGGAAATGAATCCTGTTATAGAGACGAGGTTAACACCTATGGGTGCCTCATCGCCAGGAGTCCAAGGTAGATGCCACCACTGCAGGTTCACAGCATAATCTATTACTTTAGAGCTCAGAAAACTGCTGAACCCTACTCGGGTATACCTGACTGTGTAATAAAGAGAGAAGATGGTCCACATGAAAGGACAATTTCCATCATAAAAGGACTCTGGTTTAAGGCTAAAACACACATCTTAACAATCTGCCCAACTATCTTCTCAACATGGGCTGTTGGAAGATAGTTGGGCGTGTGTACGGCTGCAAACAACCAGATGACCAACTGATAACAGGTTGTTTGCCAGATCCAACAGATGGATCAACCTGCCTAAATTTCATGCAGGTTGGAACGTACAGTATATACAAGTTTTTTTTAACAACTTTGTCGTTTTTGAATGCAGACATGTTGTGCAGTTTGTCATTTAGCTTTTGCGCATACTATTTAAGTGAGTTGGTTGTTTAGTTGTTGGTTGGTTGTTTGGTTGTTTAGTTGGTTGGCGTGTGTGTGCATACTTGTCCTTTAAACAACTTGTTGTGCAGTTGGTCGTGCTGTGCTGTTGGTTGTGCATTATGTTGGATGTGTCTATGAGCCTTTAGATATTGTCAACTAAGCAATTTCTTAATCTTATTTCCTTTCTGCATTCTTAGCACATACATCTAGGATATACTTCTGTATACTAAAATGATAACAAATGTATTACCTGTACTTTTTTTTCAGTACGTATGAAACATGGGATTTTTCCATTACATCATGACGGAAGGACCTCTGCCATCAGAAAAGCTTAAAGTTGGAATCTACTCAGTTAAACAATAAAAGGTATCATTTACCTCAACCTTTTCACACTTGTATTCTACAACAATGAGCTTATACCAATATGAGGTTAGTTATAACATAAAAATGTATTGCTTTTGTACTGCACAAAATTCCCTCTTGCTTTCCTGTATGGGTAGTTCCTATTTTGCTAACTGTAGTGAGAAAGAAATGTATTGTAAACATTTTCAGAGCAGAATTCACTGTCAACCTCCTCCAACCAGATACAATCACAAGTGTATTTCCTTGCTAAACTATAACTTAAACACTGCTCACTGCTTTAGCAGGTTATTTGATGTACAGTATGTAGTACTTAAAGAGAACCTGTAACAAAAAAAATGTCCCCTGGGGGTACTCACCTCGGTAGGGGGAAGCCTCAGGGTCCCAATGAGGCTTCCCCCTCCTCTGTGGACGCAGGCAGTCCAGTGCTGGCTCCCCCGAAGTGTCCCAGGATCCTCCCTCGACAAGGCTGACAAGTGCTGATAAGCGCTAATTTATTTATCTCTCCTGGCTCCAGCGGGCTCTCTGCACAGAGATAGGCGAAAATAGTCGATCTCTGTCAGGTCCACTCTACTGCGCAGGCGGAGAGCCAATACTGTGCCTGCACTGGAGCCCGGGTGGTAAATATTTACATCCCCGCCATTCTGGGAGGGACCGAGGAGGACGGGGGAAGGCTCAATAGGATCCGGAGGCTTCCCCCACCCGAGGTGAGTACCCCCCCAGGGGAGGTTTTTCTCATTACAGGTTTTCTTTAAAGCGGATCCGAGATGAAAAACTAACTATAACAAGTATCTTGTCTATATATCTTATCTAAAGTTTAGATCGTTTACACAGCATATCTAGCTGCAAACGCTCCAGAACCGCTCTGGTGTGCACCAGCCCTAAGAGCTGAAATGCAAACAGGACCCTTGTTTAAGTCAAATCAAGCCATTGCCTATAACAATGTGGCAAAAGATGCATACTTTTCTGTGCTGGGCCTCATTCATGATCATTAAAGCTCAACAACAGCCAAAATTAAAGAAGGCAGTTGCTAAAAGCAACCATAATCAACAGTGAATATATAGGGTGTGTAGAATCAAAGAGGTGGATAGTCTATCATGGACCAAAGGTGTTTGGAACCAGGGGCACTTCTAGCCTTTTTGTCACTCCAGGCAAGAAAACCTGTGCCCCCCCCCCCCTCCCGCCTGCCCATTGGGTGACAGTCTATGGCGCACCCCCCATACATACATGCTCACACACACACACACACACACACACACACACACACACACACAAACACGAAATGCAGATAACATGCCCCTTACAGATCAAATGCAGATAACTACAACAACAAAAAATAACATTTTTTAAAGCGCTTTTCTCCCATAGGACTCAAAGCACATAAGCATGGCTCAGACCAGTAATTTGATGATTGGTAAATTCTATCATTATAATTCTATAAGTCTGCAAATGCCGGGATAAACAGGTGGCTTTTCAGTCTGGATTTGTATATCTCCAAGTTTCAATGGATTATTCTCCATTTTACAGGTAGCCAGTGCAGTGAGTGATGAAACGGTGTAATGTGACAGTGGCGAGGCTGGTTTGTTAGTAATCTGGCAGCAACATTCTGTACTAGTTGCAGGCGGTCTCCCACAATTCAAAGGCATATATTATGCCCTGACCCGTATGCAGACAACTTGCCCCCCACAGATCAAAAGAGGATATCATGCACATCATGATAACTGAGAGTATATACATTGGCAAAAAAGGAGTTACGGACTCCACTTTAACTTTCCCAAAGTGCACAGTAGCCCCTGTTTGGAAGGGCTCATGTCCCTGGCACTGTTTTACTTTCCCCCTCCATTCATAGCGCTGAGTGCAGGTGAGTGAGTGTAGAATGCTCTGTCCACTCCACTCAGAGGTGAGACGAGCCTCAGACTGGAGCTGGGAACAGCATAAGCACTTCAGTAGTGCACGTGTGTTATTTACTGTGTGCCCCTCTGCTATATACAGCTGCTGCTGCTTCTGTCTCCCCATTGCCTTTCCTGCAGCCTGTATCTTACCAGATCCTGCACCTAATTCCTTCTCTCCAGGCAGACTGGACGGCTGATATGCCTCCTTCATGCAGAGCTTTTCAAAGTCTATGAGCGCCGGACCCCCGAACTCACACTTTCCACACACTCTTGTGACTCAGGCAGGGCGAGTTAGCCAGGGCTGCACAGTGAATTATGTCCCAAGCCCTTTCTTCTCCTGCTTGCCATTTCAATAAGTGGGCAAGCCGGGCAGCAAAAGCAGTTCAAGTCAATGCCTTGCTCAGCAGAACCTGGTACTACCCCGAACTTCCGGGTGTTGGGGGCGGCGCAACATCGCATAGTTTTTGATTGGCCCAGAGGGAAGGGGTAGGAGGGGCAGAGCAAATTTGCTCTGTATCTATTGGTGGGGGGGAGAAGGCGTCGCTATGACAGCGTTTTAAAACTAATGGATGCCGACATTATATTAGTGAGTGTGTGTCAGGCGCACTACAAGATCCAGCGTCCACCGCAACCTGACAGTGAACGGCGCTCCAGGCAAGGGGTTGGACTGCCTTTGCCTACGGGCGCCCCTGTTTGGAACTGCATTATAGCTTTCTTACTCTCCTCTCCAGACTCAGCTGATGGGTGGGCCTTTCAGGGGTGACTCACTGACAACCAAAGTAAGAAGAAGAACGAATACCAGACTACAAATCCCAGCATTCTTCCACCACAGTACAAACAATGAGATTACATGAGGAAGTGGAACTTTGTAGTTCATAGAACAATAGTATGACCTCAGATATGCTAACAGGAAAAAAAACAGGAGGAAAGTTCTGAAACCTGTATGGATAGGAGCTCAGCTTCTGTCGTGCACAGATACACAAGGAAATTTGGAACTTTAAACATTCAGTTCAAAAGGGGATTACACTAACCAACGTGATTTTTTTCAAATTGGCTTAATTCAGTTTTAGGTTTAGTTGACGATAATCCCAGATCACTCGTGAACTGACAAAGAGTCTTTTGAAGGGTCATAACAGCCAAGGAGGGTGTCTCAAGATCAAGTACATGCTGGAGAGGAAACGCACTGAACATGAACATTCCTTCTATTCCTTTGGACCTTCAGGCAGAGACCTCTGTGTTTGAGATCTCAAGCTTACATATTTGTTAAGTTCAGCACAGTTTTCTTTATTATTCATCATAAATTAAATGAATACAACAGGAATAATGGAGAAAACAAATGTGGCAGTATTATTCAAAACATGAAGGCAAATCTGAGAAGTTTAAGCATTTATAGCAAGGATGTATTACTACATGAGGGACCAAAAGACGGACAATAACTCAACTGGTGATTCAGCCTTCCTCTTGCTTTAAAAGCATTTTCCCAATTCTGTCAAGCTTTTGTTCTTGTGAATCATGCCTTATATATCTATGGCTGGACAGTACAGTGGTTGTCTGGTTAGCATTCTGGCCTTGTAGGTCTGGAATCTCAAACTATGTACACATGTTGGATTAAACGTAGCTGAGGCGGCCATTAAAGGACACCTGACCCAAGCAAGACTACATTAGGTAAGCACGGAAGTATGTTTGTGCTGGTTCCATATATTTTTGTGCATTGTCTTTAACCTTTGCACATTCCCCCTGGGCCCAGTAATTACCCTCAAGTCAAATTTTCAGGCAAGAAGAGCCAGGCTTGCTGCATTGATCCTTCATATTGCCATGGCATTCCCTGCCCTTAAGGGGAGGGAATGGAACAAGGAAGAGGAAGGAATGGGATGGCGATAGGAAGGAACATTGCTGCAAGCCTTCCTCTTCCTGTCTGAAAATTTTACCAAAAGTCAAGGAGTGATTAGGGGGATAAGGGGTGACAACAGACACAGGTATGTGGATCCAACATGAACATACTTATTTGCTACCTTAGGTAGCTTCACCTCAGGTCAGGTGTCCATTAAAGGAAACATCAGCCAAAATAAGCTTCCCCCCAATTTACTTACCTGGGGCTTCCACCAGAACTTTGCCACTGTTATGTCAGTGCCGCAGCTCTGCTCCCAGCCGCCAGCCTGGTGGTCACCTCCATTGCAGAGGCCGACCTTGAGGTCGTCCTCTACTGTGCCTGCGTGAGCACCATTGTCAATCAAGTCCAAGTTGTCCGGAGTGTACTGCGCAGGCGCAGAAGTACTGAACTCTTGCATAGGACAGAAGGAAAACAGAGAAATGCACCCTGTTTAATTCCCCCTCATCTGTGACTAAGCATAAGTTGTAACTTGATCCCTCAGCTGTCACAGCCGAAAGGTAATTGGTAAACACAGGATGATAACAATATTTCTGCTTCCATGAAAGCAGGAAGTAAAAAAAACTGCAGATTTATTGCAGGATTTATATCAGCTGTAACTAATAAATGTTTTTCTTTAAAAGGTTATTTTGCTTCCCAATCTACAACCCATTATTGCCCATCTCATCCTGAACACACTCTATACAATCTCTTCGAACTGGAAATCTCAGGAAAACTTGGTATTTCGACAGGTACTATCCTCTACCTGTTCAAACATCCAACTAGAGCAAAAGATCAGAGCTAGATTAGGAGTTAAATCTGAACACTACATTATCCCTAAATCTTGGTTATAAACCCCTGGCTTAGGTTTATGTATATGCAATTTTGTTCTCTATATTCAATGATGACATCAAAGTCTGTCTTCAGCTAATAATGCTTAGACCTTGGTTTGTTATGTCTGTTCCTTATGTTCTATATGTTAAGGTTGAAGGTTATTACTTATAGCCATTTCTCTTCTTGGAAACCAACTACAAGTCAAACCAGACGATATACCTACACTGGCGGGTGGCCTTATGGCCATCTGGTCCCGCCGGTTTTAGTAATTGGACTCACCCCCCTTGATGACTACCCTAAGGGTTGTGTAAATGTCCTCCTGATTAATGACTTGTCCTGTTAAGTATAATGATGTTATTTCTTTTTCATTGTTCCACATTTGTACAATGAGCTGTGTATCCAAATAATTTGTAGTGAACTGCCTATCTTACCTGTTACAATTTATAATAAAAAACTTTGTATAACGAAAAACGAAAAGGTTATTATGCTGTTGTGTATCTTTTAGAGCAGAGAGGAAGTTCTGAGTTCAGGTCTGCTTTAAAAGAAGAGTAATAATAAAGTTGCATTTTTTTGCACATGTTATTAAAGTTGTCTGTTTTTCTTCAGGCAGAGAAGGGCTTTTCTATAGCTTCCAATCTGATTATTCTTTTCATAAAATGATCTTTAAGGAAAAATAATAAAAGAAAACATCCATACATACACGTATACAAGGAGCTAGAATAAACCCAACTGTGTGGACTACTTTTTGTATTGAAAGGTCTTTATTGTCATCTCCCCCCTTAAATCTTCTATTCCTGTTCAGTACCCTAGTGATAATCTCTCCAAAGCAACTAGAATTAAAAAAAAAAGTGAAAAAAAAAAAAACAGAAAGAAATTATTTCTGTGCTGCTGGAGATTAATTTCAGCATGTACGACCCAAAGGCAGTTATCTCTTTAACAGGGAAAACAGTTTGGCTCCATTGTCTGCCTGCCAGAGCTGCCTTTAGAGAAAGGGAGCCTGGCCAGTCTTGTGATCCAACTCAAAGGTTAGTTAAAAGACAAAAAGAGCTGGAAATCTTCATGAATAATACTGTCCCCTTTAGTTTAGTGCAGTGCAGGCGCCCATTTCAATGTTGCACTACTTTGTTTTCTGCTCGCTTGAGTTGGGATTTCACAGAAAAAAAAGGCAAAGAAAAGATTCAACTATTAGGGGTCGCCTGTCAGAAAACATTAACGCCTTCCTCACCCAGCCTGTCAAAGAGACTGAAAATAAAAAATGACCATGGAGAATTGCACCTACTGCCTGTTTTCAGCCTAGGAAGGATGAAGAATTGCTGTGCAGCTTTTGGTCACCTCTGTTCCTTTTCAGGGAAGTCCAGGAGCAGAGACCAGCATTTATAAGATACTGGGTGAATTTCTATTGGGGTTAAGGTGAAGGTCTTATACAAGATCTGACATAATATATATCATGCTAGTGATGATGATGATGATGAGTGTGTTAATAAGGTCTAAGTCCTGTACACATCTTAGACTTTCATCGTTCACAACAAATGTTCTTTTCTGGGTGACTAATCAGTGTGCACACAGGTGTCCCCAATGTCCTCAAACATGCTAAAAAACAAGTCTGATCACTGTAATTTATCATTTTTAGACACTTGTCGTTTTCAAGTTGTGTGTTAGGGTGCCCACTCATGCCTTTTGGCACCCCATAGATAATGATAATGTGGTACACGTCAGCACCAGTTGTAGAATCAGAATCATTTTATTTCACCAAGCACGACTGGGTCATACCCGGAATTGGACTTGGCACATACAGGTCTTAACGACTTGAGGACCGCAGTGTTAAACCCCCCTAAAGACCAGGCCATTTTTCTTTAAATTGGCCACTGCAGCTTTAAGGCCAGGCTGCAGAGCCACATGACACAGCACACTAGTGATTCCCTGCCCCCCCCTCCTTTTCTCCCCACCACCAGAGTTCTCTGTTGGTGGGGTCTGAACGCCCCTCAGATGTTTGTTTGTTTATATTTGTTTATTTGTGTTTTTTTTCATCTCTTCTATGCCCCCCTCCCTCCCCTGCCAGCCTATCCCCATGATCAGCTGTAATAGGCTTCAGCCTATGGCAGCCGATCACCCTTGTGGCTCTGGAGGGGACAGCCGTGTGACATGGCTGTCCCCAGTACAGCGCTGCTGTAAATCGCAGTGCAGTACGGCTAATTAGACATTTCGCTGTCTAACAGTCTCCTGCTCGGCCTACCAAGCAGGAGATGCGCACGCACCCTGCGCGCGATCTCCCGCAAAAGAGAGCCCCAGGACTTTATGCCAATCAACATTAGGTGTTGCCTTTTGGGGGAGGGGTTTTGTTGGTGGAGGCCTTAAGGGGAACCTGTACTGAGTAAAATTATTTAAAATAAACACATGAGGTAACTTCAAATGAACATACTAACCTTGCCATCAGTTCCTCTCAGAAGCTCACCATTTTCTTCTGACAATGATCCCTTCCAATTCTGACAACATTTTGTCAGAACTGAAATTTATCAGTTGCTGTCAGTTATAGCTGAGTGGACAACTAATGTGCCCGTTAATGTTCATGTTTCCCTATGGCTCAAGTGGACGATGTTACAGTTTAACAGTATGCAGACAAGAAAGCTGTTATGGGGTAATGGCCATTTTCAAAATGGAGGATGAAGAATTCCCTTGATCCCAGTGGACTAACAGGACGCAGGAGAGGAGAAAGAGATTGAGGAGTAGACTACACGGGAGGTAAGTATGACTTGTGTATGCTTATTTTGACTTTTAATTTTTAAGTTCAGGTTTTCTTTAAACCCTTCCCAAACAGCACCTGAGTCATTTGAAGATAGGTTCAGTTTCAGCCTTTCCGTGTACCTTGGTTTGGCAACTCTCAGTTCACTGCAGTTTCAATTTTTTATTTCCACCCTATAGTCCTCCTGGTTGCTGGATTTGTGTGCAGCTTCTTTGCTTCTTCACAGTTGCCGTAGTTTTTGGGAAAAATACAGTTTGTCGTTCGGATAGGGTTTGAAGGTTTTCATTGGTATGCAGTAGTCCTCGCAGAAGCTGATGTACGAGATTGCTTTGTCTGCCCACTCATCCAAGTTTGATGTTACCAGGGCTTTCCAGGCCATGCAGTCTTAAAGTTGTAGCTTAGCTTTTCTTGACCACACTTTGGTGGACTTAAGGACCGGTTTCGCAGTTTCCAGGAGCCTCTTGTAAGTGGAAAATCAGATGGATGAGGCAGTGATCAGATGAACGTAGTGCTGCCCACAGGGTGGCCTTGTATGCATCTTTCAGGTCCAAATAGCAGTGGCCGAGGGTGTTGACATTCCTAGCGGGGCAGGTGACGTGCTGATGGAAGCGTGGCAGCTCTTAGAAGAGGTTGGCACTATTGAAATCCCCATTATGATGAACAGTGAGTCTGGGAGGGAAGTCTCACACTGCGGGACAGTATCACTGAGATCACGCAGGGCAGTTTTGACCTCAGCATCAGGTGGAATGCACATGCCGATAAAGACGTAGAAGGAGAACTCCCTGGGCGAGTATGTAGGCCTGCAGTTGCCAAGAAGGAGTTCAAGTTCCGAGGAGCATTTTCTGGCAAGTACAGAAGTGCTGCAGCACAAAGTGGAGCTGATGTAGAAACAGATGCTACCCCTTTTCCCAGAGATGGTGCTGTCGCGGTCTGCTCGTTTGAGACTGAAACCTGGAGGATGTAGTGCACTATCCAGGATGTCATTGTGAAGCCACGTTTCCGTGAAACGCAAAACTGGGGTGTTGCTGCCAAGGGGATGGCTGTCAGAAGGCTGTTCCACCGCTGGACCACTCAGGGTTCTGGCACAGGCCCAGTGATTTTTTTGACATGGCTCCAGACAGAGTTGGACATTAGCCTATCGCCAGGGAGTGGGATTGTAATTTTCTCCCATATGAGAAGCTGCGACTTGGTGTAGGTGGCATGTGGGGAGTGGGGTGGCACAGGAGGCATGGGTGGAGTACCGCCTCTCCGTCACCGTGGGCATAGTGAAAAATTGTCACTGCAGGCCATCACATGCCCTGGGGCAAAAGTAACTTGGGGGTCCCCACCCCCAAGCAAAGTCACCCCCCTTGCTCCCCGGTCCCTCCACCCCCCCAGGTGTTCTCCCGCTGATTGCTCTCCATGGCCCCTTCATGTTCTGTAGCTGAGCTGCCTTGTAGTAACTCACCTGTCCTTACGGCTGCTCCTTTCCAATCTCGGCCTTCAAAGAAATGATGATTCTGTGATCAAAGGATAATGTTGAAATATTTTATTTATACCACTTAAAATGTTTTTTTACAAAAATATTTCAGATATTTGCCAGTGACAGTAAAGTGCTAGCAAATACCACGAACTACTAATAAATAATTGTCAGTATTTGTGAGCATCTTGCAAAAATACTATTAATTGCCTGTAAGTGCCTAGTAACCGTGTCAATTAGCCTGGTTAAAGCAGCAATCAAGGCCCTTTTCTACTAGTTGCGTTTTGATCCAAAAAACGGATCGATTGGTTTTGCAGGTTGCAACAGCACTACAATTAACATGCAAATCTTGGTGCTGTTTTTCCACTAGTGTGATTCTTTTTTTCAGAATCGCAATCACTGGCCTGCTTTTTGTGTGTTTTCTTCCTATAGGAGCGCAGAAAAATTGCATAGCGATCACGCCACTATGTGATTTTTCCCGAGATTCAGTAAATCAAACTATTTTCCCCGGCAAGTTTTTTTTTCTAACTTTGGCAATCGCAAATGCACCACAATCGTGCTGTACATCCGCTGGATTACGATTGGATCATGGCAAAATCGCGTAGTGGAAATAGAAGTAAACACGATCGCCTTGCATTACCTAGTGGAAAAGTGCTCTCAATTAAAGGAAAATAAGCCAAATAGGTATATTTTTAAAGGTTTAGATAATCAACAAGAGAATGAGAGTATAACCACGTCAGATTACAGCTTGTAGATTCTTTTCTTTCTTTTTCTTTTTTTTTGTTTTGTTATAGTAACATATGATCTTGTGTCATCCGGGCCTCTGATCAGAACATCTCGTTACCTGGTGAACCAACAATCCTGCTTTTCCTGCTTTTTGTTGGAAATGGTCTTTGTTATAGGGCCACAATGCACTGAGGGTGAGTTTACTGTTTCTACGCTGACAATTAAATCTCAGGGTGGACTGTGATCTGTCTGGTTATCTTTCTGCTTGCCTTGTACAAAGGGGTCATGTAGCAAGCCGGTGACCTTTTGTTTTTATGGTCATGGGTCAGTTTTTCTTTCAACCACTGTTTGCGTTTACTGTAGAAAGCATATGATTTTTCAAATAGACTCTTGGATACCCTAAACAGGTAGTTAGCCGGGGACAAAGGGCATGATGCTTACAACTGTTCTCACAGTCTTCTTCCGTTATCTTTTTCCACCTAATCTATTAATACCCTTTTTACATTCAGCAAGCATAAATGCACTAAAAATAACTAGAGAGGATAAATAGACTAGAGAGGAACTATCAAAGTTAATGTAATCAGGACCCACTTATTTTGGGTGCTTATTGGTTTGCATTGTGCTAAAATCTAATCTCGTAGATAATGAAGTTGGATCAAAAATGTGGCCATACATTATAATTATGATTATTGATTTCTAAAGCACCAACATGCTCTGTAGTGCTGTTCTATCGACTTGTCAGCCAACTGACCATCCGATAATTATTATCGAATCAGATGATAATCGGTGCCACCACAAGCATGCACTGACTGAATTTGGGTGGAAATTGGTTGAATGTATCGCTGTCCTGAATGTCTGCACTGTATGTCCGCGTTCAGGACCCACGTGACTACTGGCATATAGCGCATGGGGCGCATGTATGACATCATGCTCGGCATTATTGGAAAACATTTTGCCAATGTGAACACAAGTTTGGTAACCCGAGCCCGAACCACCATCCCCATATGTCCTTTCCAAGCATCTCTCTCACAAAGCTTGCAGTCACAGAAGTTGGTGAACAGAGCAGAGGGAATTCCCTATGTTCATGTTGTTTCTCATAGGCAAACGCAGGGGGGGAGGGGGGGGGGTTACAGCTGCCCAGAATCCCCCTTCAGATCAGGGCCAGTGCAGTGTCTGGGGACTGGCACAAGTTGAGATACCAGAATATCTGCAGGTATCCTGCAGCTCACAGCACTGTGCTGCTGCCTGCACTATGTGCTGCCCTGCCCTGTTTCTTTCCCTTCTACAGTTGACTTTGGATGGAGCTGCAGTATGTGTACAGAGCATAGAGCAGCAATGTGTGTACAGAGCATAGAGCAGCAATGTGTGTACAGAGCATGGAGCAACAGATTGTGTACAGAGCATGGAGCAGCTCTGGGGAACTTAACAGAGTCAGGTATGAGCACAGCCCTGTGCCCTGCTGTGTGAATGCTTTACTTTCCCCTTCATTAGCAATGTTGACTGTCCTCATTATTATCTGTATCCAAACTGCTCCTGATCTACCCCATTGACGATCAGGAGCAGATCAGACATTTAGGAAATAATTGTCAGATCCTGTCAGTCAGATGGGAAAATGCCTTATGTGTACCCAGCATGATGTCCTACCATATTATTATACTGTATTGTGCATGGCTGAGGGAGACCTTTCAGGAATCCCCCCCTTGAAAATCATGGGATTGCCCCTGGTTTCTTGCACCTCCTATAGCCATTGGTCCAGGCTGCTGTTGAACGAAGTCATTATTATTTCTTCTTTTTTTTTTCTTTTCTTTTTTTCGTAATAAAAAAAGTCTGAGCTTCAGTAAGGTTTATTTCTGTACATATGACCAGTACTCTGTGCATTGTCAGTAATTGCTTGTAGTGTTCAGGGCAAAGGCCCCATTTACATGGCATGTATTTTCCATGCTTTCCTGCATGAAAACTCACATTAGATTTACAAACCATGCTAAACAATGAGCTTGTTGACATCAAATGTGATTTTCAGTATGCAGAAAGTGTTGCATTCGTTTTTTCTCCCTACACCTTTTGCATGGAAAAGTATAGTATGGTATTGCTATCACGGACATTTATAGTTTAACTAGTGACCTTAGCAGGCTAGGTCTGTCACTGCGCATGCACGCCCGCGGCTTCTGGCCCCGTCCTCCCCTGCAAGCCTTCAGTATCTCTGGGTCCCTGCACATGCGCAGTGCATAAAAAGCACTGACACGCGGACAAAGAAGGACGCAGGGACACTTGCAAGTTATATATAGAGATGTGCATGCAAACAGTATAAAATATTGTTAACCTTAAACTAGTCCTTTAGCCAGCTGAAAAGCTGCCATGAATAATTCAGAAGTGCTAAATTTGATAATCCATGCACAATGTATGTGAAAAACTTTTCTCATGGTTTTTAACTCCCCAGGGGGAGATGTCTTGAGTATATGGCATATGTCCATCACAGTCTAAGGTACATTTTTGAGGAAGTCAAGAGTGCCTGGAGAAAACCCAAGCAAACACAGGGGGAACATACAAACTCAGTACAGGGAACGCCATGGCCAGGATTTGAATTGGGGACCCAGCACTACAAAGCAAGAGTGCTATCCACTGCAGTAGAATTGCTGTATACTAAACCCCAGGGGACTGGGCCAAGTAGTTTTCTATATTAGAAGTTTAATATATTAGAACCTGTCATACTCAAGCATTCTTTGCTTCAGCAAGCGAGCACAGGCACCATCTAAGTAAGATTCAAATGCACAGTGCTCAATAATCAGAGACTTGTATGCAATAATCCCATAACAGCTTGCACAGAGATCAAAGGTCTCACCAGATAATGCAGGTATAGTACTGATAGTGTGCTCCTCTGTCCACATTTCTCTGCAGCCTGGATGATACATAGTTGCAGCCACGCACAAGCAAGTCAAAGATTATGGGCAATTCCTTCAGTAAGAAGCAGCTTATACAGGAAGCATAGGCCTCACCAGTAGATCCAGCTTGTGGTCTTTAGCCCATTCACTGGCTGTTGTTTTTGGGGTAATCCACGCTTGCCCAGAGTAGTATGCAAGTAGCGTACAGGCTACAAGTGGCTGGCAGCCCATCCACTGACCACGGTTCATGGGTCTCCGACTGACATATGCGCCTATCCACTTTCCACTATGGCTGGATAAAGAATATCACAGGGGCCTAAAAACAGGTTCGCTATAACTGTAGTTCTATTATATCCAGATTTACTATACCAGGCATTACTCCCATATACTTATTACAGCGCATGGTCAGAACAGGACATTTTGTTTACTATACCCCGAAGTTCTACTATATCTGAGGTTACCATAACAAGATTATAAAGTATCCCGCCATGCTAGTTAAAAAAAGATGTGCATAGAAGGCCGGTAAAGTTTTAACTTTACTCATTTGAAACATCCAATCAGGCATAGGGAAGAGTCATGGCACATGTCTACTTGAACAGTTTGGCTCCAGGCATGTCTTTTCGTGTGCGGGTTTCCACATGTGTCTACGAATTACCATATTTTGCGGACTATAAGAGGAACTTTTTCTCCCCCAAAAGTGTGTGTGTGTGGGGGGGGGGATGTCAATGCGTCCTATAGTCCAAATGTATCCCCCACACAAACAACTGCAAAGCTCTGTATATGGCAGACATGACTCCAACACTTTCTTTCTTCCCCTCTCACCGATTCCAGTGGACTCTCCCTATTTGCTATTCCCACGTGGCTGATCCATGACCCCGACATGCTTGCTTCAGCGACCCAGGGACAGAGTCCACCACCCACAAGGTTCCCTGTCTCAAGGTTCCCCCGACATTGGGACCCTAGTCAGCTCAGGTTCAGGCTGCCCCCCACACAGCCCAGCAGTGCTCCTGCCTCAGGATCGGCAGATGAAGAAGAATGGAGTTCAGGACCTGGCACTTCTCTAGAATCATTGTGGCTGTCCAGGTGCTCCAGCTCGGCTCCCTTCTCATATCTCATATCACTGCAAGCTGCCTCCCACGGAAATCTCCATCTCCAGTCAGCTCAGGGCGCTCCAATCAGCTTGCTCCACAGCCCAGAAGTGCTCCTGCCTCAGGATGAGGACCCAGCCCTCCTCCAGAATTGCTGTCCATGTTCTACAGTGTGGCTTCCTCCTTGCACAGCTCTGCAGTTTACGGCACCCATGTGGAGCTCTGTCCAGTAAGGATTATTCTAGGGTAGTTAGCGTAGCTTGTGGGATAGTAGGGATTAGTGTTGGGTAGTTAGCATTGCTAGTGGGATAGCAGGGATAAGTGTAGCTGGGTAGTGTAGCTTAGATAGAGACAGCTTGAAAAAAGCTCCACGAGACGCCCCTGCTCCATAGACGCACCAGATTCAGTATAGATATTTTTTCAAGTGCAAAAAGAAGACGGACTCCAGCACTCTCCATCAACTTCTTCTTTATTTAGCCACAGTATTCAGGTACAACAAGTGTCCCCTGTATATATTTTTTTTATTTTTCCCCTCCAAATCTGGGCACGTCTTATGGTCCGAAAAATACAGGTAATGCTCTAATTCTTAGTAGGTAGCAATGTAGTTCAATGTATGAATATGCACAATATCTACAAAACAGCAACCTACTTTTTATTTTACATAGGAAATATCCCACTCCCCATAATGTACATGGGCTGTCAGTTATAATGTGTTTTTTTTGTGTGCAGAAAAACGCTGACAGATGGGTCTAATGGAAACGGCCCCAAAGCAGCAGGACTTGACGTAATTGGATGTAAAGTGAACAAACTTTCACTGAACTGACTAGATCTTTTTCTTACTATTGTAACTCACCTGTTACGTATAGGGAACTACACTGATCTGATTACACTAATCATAAATTTGCTTTGTTGCTGCCCGTCTGTACTGTAAGCCCATAAAGTGCACAAAAATAAATACAATTATTTTTATTTGTATTTATTCAGTATTTATTTAACATTCATAGTTAAACTATATTACTTTTCTTACTTTGCCCATAATAAAACAGAAACTTTGAAACAGATTATGGGCCTGTCCCTGCATCTCCAGGGGAGGGATTAGAGAGGTATTTTAATTTCCACTCAGACATCTGTATTATTCCAGAGAAAGAACTAAAGAGCCACATATTGGTAAAGTGTGAAATGCAGTTTTGATTGAAAAAGGAAGCTATTTCAACTGGATTATACCGTGACAGTAAAGATTAAACACTGCCATATGGCCGAGATAGACTGCTATTTCTTCCAGGTAACAATGCATTGTTAATTAAGTGGTGATGAAAATTCTAAATGAAAAATAAGGCCACCTGTATAGGTCATAAAGAAAAGCAAGAAAGACAAGAAGGCCCGAGCCTTAGTGACTCTGGGGCAATAATCCCGCTTGATCCCTGGCGTTTGCTTTCAGAGTATGTGATATTTGTGTTTGAATTGTGCATGTCCTATGTAATCACCAATTGTGAAAGGCAAGACAATCATGCCTCTTTCATTACAGCAATGTCAGTGAGATGAACCAAGTAATGACTATACAATACATATAGGGGTTACGGTGTGGATATTTGCCTTGTGCTCCTTGAAACTCCAGGCAAATGTAAATATAATAATATTTTAATAATGATAAAAGTGTTTTTTTTATTTGTGGACATTAAATGCATCTCTTTCTTGATAGCAACTTGTTGTAAACTTCATACGGTCACACTCACAAACTGAAAAGACTGTTTGATGATCAGACCAGATTTCACAGCATTTCAGAGCATTGCCAGTCCTACTTCCTTCTGATTACAGGGAGCACAATGATGAGGTAATCAGTTATTTGCCAACATATACTACTAGCAGTTTAGGTTGTGGACTTACATTATAGACGGAAGTGGAAGGGCACAGAGCTGCTCATGCTATTTTTTTTCCTCTATTGAAGTAGCTGAATAATCGGATCAGCTACACAGAGTTAAATTCATTTGGCAGGTTAACAATGTTATAGCAATAGGGGATGCAGAAGTTGCAAATGCACCTGGGCACCTCAAGTAGGGGTCCACACGAGGCCTTCCATCAACTGAATGACCAGCTCTATATTGGTTTGAATAGCATGTATAAAGCAAGAATACGTACAAGCACTATTACAAAAATAAAGTAAGTCAACCAGTGGCTCAGGCTACCACAGCCATAAAAGGTATCATCAAAAATATGTTAGAAATCCTCAGCGCTTGGTGTAGTCTTAGGCATCTGCAGTCACCACAAAGTGCTCAATACATAATATGCAGGTGACTGCCACCCAGACACATAGACAAAGTCCAGGGTCACTTCATATTGCACACTGTAACCAATGTATTTCCAAAGAATAGTAAAAAAAAAAAAAAAACAGTATACAACCACTTACATTGCGGGCCCTTATAACATGTGTAGCACATATCATGTATCAGGATACACTAAAAGTCAGCAGGACAAATACCCAACCTCCAGTTCCCTGAACTGGCCTGAAGTACTCGAGTAGCGTGACCATTGCTACGGTAATGCGCATTTCTAATGGGCAACGGTCATGCTACTTAAGTACCGCGGGTCGTACTTATGCCGTAACTCACAGTACATGCTGCCAGAAGGGTAACATTGCTACGTGACGCGATGTCTGAGATGGCAATATTACCATGCTTTTGTGCATCAGGCCCTCACAGTAGTGCACATGAAATGGTAGCTCCTTCCCTCATTTCCTTTATTTTTCTTTTTTATAAGTTCATCATTGTTTTTATTTTCAAGCACATTAAATATAATCCTCATGAATAAACACAATCCACAGTTTTTGAATAACCAAAACTGATATTACTCCAATGCTTCCCTCTTCCAAGCTGGTGCTGAAGTGTGATGTTCAGAATAATTTGGGTCTCTTTATTCAATCACTACCACTAGCAGTAGCAATTCAATTAAATTGATCCTTTCAAAGAAAATCAGTTTTTGCTATTACTTTTGAGAAATTTTGTCCCAGCCTTCTCTTCAGAATTGTTTTAGTCCATCCACATTTGGGAGTTTTTCCCATTTGAGGGATTGCCACAACTCTTCATTGAGATTCAACAAAGAGTTTGACTAGGCCACTCTGAACGTTCTTTGGTAGTGTCAAGGTGATGGGAACTCAAAACAGGGGCATACAAACTATAAGCAGGTAAAAAGATACTCTCGACTTTATGGAGCAGTGGCCAAAAAAACTTGGACTGGAGCACTATTTGGATCAGATATTGAAGTGAAAACTAAAAAAAAAAAGTGTGTTCAAAACCAGTGAGTGTAAGCAACAAAGTACTTACCTCCTAATGTTGTGAATGGGTATGTGTAGTTTACCTTGTCTTTTAGTTTAGCCACCCTGTGTGGCATGAAAGCTAAGTGTTTTGCACCCTTTGCCTTGCAGGTCTAGGGCCTCAAGTTTGAATCTCAACTTGGACACTATCTGCATAGAGTTTGTATGTTCTTTTCATGTGCTCATACCACAGAAATATAAAATGGGCATTAGACTAATTTAGGGGTATTAGACTACTGTACAGCCCCACAGAAGATGCTGGCGCTATATAAATCAACAATAATAATAATTCGACTAAAAGTAAGTATGACTAAAGTATGGATTCAACTTTGAACTCCCCTGATACATAGTCAGTTTGGAAATTCATTCTTGACTCAAATTATAACAGAAAGATAATTTTCAATCAGTCCTTTTAGGCCTCTCCCCACTGCCAATCACAAGTGCACGTTGGAAAATGCAATCATTTTCCTCTGCACATGCTCTGCACTTTTTTGGTCTTATTGTAGCGGGACTAAAAGTACCATTCAATTGCACTGAATAGAAAATTCACCCAAAATGCTACAGGCCCTCCTTGTTATGCATCTATAATAATAATAATAATTCCTTTTTTTGTATAGCACTTTTCTCCCGTCGGGCTCAAAGCGCTTGTGAGGCAGCCACTAGATCACACTCAGTAGGCAGTAGCATTGTTAGGGAGTCTCACCCAAAGAACTCCCTACTGAATAGGGGCTGGCTTACTGAACCGGCATAGCTGAGATTCGAACCCTGTTCTCCTGTGTCAGAGGCGGAGCCCTCAACCATTGCACTATCCAGCCAGAATTACATGGTATTGCAACATAAGCAGTGGAAAGGGAGCACTGCAATTTGCTTGATAGCAAATGTGCTTGTGATTTGAAAATTACACGTGGTTCAAAAATTATATTGAAGTGCACATGGTGGAAAATGCCCCTTAGTCTTAGGAGAGGGAGGTAATGGAATACTTTCACGAGATTATGAAATATTAGACCTGAACTGTATTTTGAATATACTCTATCTTGCTTTGCTTAACATGTTCTATATGTTCTTCTATAGTGTAAATGATCTGGGTTTCTGTGACATTAGTAAAGAGTTGGGGTGGGGCTGTCAGCAGAAGTCTCTGGTTCTTCATTTTTCAGAATATATGTTTGAACCTAACAGTGCCATAAAACATCTGCTCTATACAGATAAGAAATGAAAAACAAACACAATAATCATTCCACTTAGTGAGTCAATGGCTACAAATCTCCTAATGCTGGCCACATATGCATCAATTCTGAATACATTTTCATTGAGCTTCATTCTCTGTTTATGAATGGATTCTGAAATGATTTCTTTTTGAGGGGACAAATGTATTTTTATCCTATTTCCAGTTTGGCCTAATTCTAGAGCTGATAGAATACAATCATAAATAATTATTAGAGTGCCTTTATAATGATTTGTTAGACTGAAATCTCAAAATGTCAGTTGATTTTACCCTCTGAGTAGTTTTTGAAATGAAAAAGAGGAGTAACGTAGGATGGGAAAGATAGAAGACATCAGGCCTGGACCTGGTCCAATTCACTTTTGAGAACTTTGTCCTAAAGTGATTCAATTCATATAAATTCAACAATAAGAAGTGCAGAAAGTACTAACCTTAATAGCATACTTGCATGTCAATAACCATCATTCTATGGTAAGCAAAAAAACATATCCATCATTGCTCATATATTATTGTACATAAAAGTGAACAGTAAGTTACACTCATAACACAAAGGAAATAAAGAATATGTATAAAAAAATCGATGTACAGCAGAAAGTCTCCATGTAGACAGGAAACGTTACTTTATACAGAAGATAAAACAAATCTTCTAGGAGAGAACTTAGGAGAAAAGATAATTGAATCTAAAGGCCATTTGATCTGACATTTTTGATCCTACTTAATAAAGAATTACAGGGATGGAGAATTTAATCTTTGTTTAATTTGTTCTACAGTATTTGTGTTTTTTCTCATTGTATGCTTGAGTTGTGTGGAAAACTCTTGGAAGATGTGGATGTATAAAGTTGAAGCCCATATGTGCTGGAAGGGTTCTGCTAGCTCAAAGCCCACCAGCCATTCGGTAACAACTCGTGACTGCTGTGTCCATACACTGAGAAATAAAACAGTCAACAACCATCATCTTAACAATATTATGGGAGTGGTGATGACAAATAACTTGAGTTAAGCCTCATACACATGCTAGAGGGAACTCAGCCAGGAGTCTAGCATGTGAACAGGTGTCCCATGTAGAGATGGGCCGAACGGCTCGCTGGCGAACGGTTCCACGCGAACTTCGGTGGTTCGCGTCCCGCTGGCGAACCTTTGCGGAAGTTCGGTTCGCCCCATAATGCACCTTGAGGGTCAACTTTGACCCTCTACATCACAGTCAGCAGGCCCAGTGTAGTCAATTAGGCTACACTAGCCCCTGGAGCCCCACCCCCCCCCTTATATAAGGCAGGCAGCGGCGGCCATTACGGTCACTCGTGTGCTTCCTGCGTTAGTGAGAGTAGGGCGAGCTGCTGCAGACTGTCTCTCAGGGAAAGATTAGTTAGGCTTAACTTGTTCCTGGCTGGCTGCATACCTGTTCTGTGAACCCACCACTGCATACCTGTACTATGAACCCACCACTGCATACCTGTTCTGTGAACCCATCACTGCATACCTGTTCAGTGAACCTGCCACTGCATACCTGTGCTGTGAACCCACCACTGCATACCTGTTCTGTGAACCCGCCACTGTATACCTGTTCTGTTCAGTGAACCCGCCACTGTATACCTGTTCAGTGAACCCGCCACTGCATACCTGTTGTGTTCAGTGAACCCGCCACTGTATACCTGTACTGTTCAGTGAACCCGCCACTGCATACCTGTTGTGTTCAGTGAACCCGCCACTGCATACCTGTTGTGTTCAGTGAACCCGCCACTGCATACCTGTTGTGTTCAGTGAACCTGCCACTGTATACCTGTACTGTTCAGTGAACCCGCCACTGCATACCTGTTCAGTGAACCCGCCACTGCATACCTGTTGTGTTCAGTGAACCCGCCACTGTATACCTGTACTGTTCAGTGAACCCGCCACTGCATACCTGTTCAGTGAACCCGCCACTGCATACCTGTTGTGTTCAGTGAACCTACCACTGCATACCTGTTGTGTTCAGTGAACCCGCCACTGCATACCTGTTCTGTTCAGTGGACCCGCCACTGTATACCTGTTTAGTGAACCCGCCACTGCATACCTGTTGTGTTCAGTGAACCTGCCACTGCATACCTGTTCTGTGAACCCGCCACTGTATACCTGTTCTGTTCAGTGAACCCGCCACTGTATACCTGTTCAGTGAACCCGCTACTGCATACCTGTTGTGTTCAGTGAACCCGCCACTGTATACCTGTACTGTTCAGTGAACCCGCCACTGCATACCTGCTCAGTGAACCCGCCACTGCATACCTGTTGTGTTCAGTGAACCCGCCACTGTATACCTGTTCTGTTCAGTGAACCCGCCACTGTATACCTGTTCAGTGAACCCGCCACTGCATACCTGTTGTGTTCAGTGAACCCGCCACTGTATACCTGTACTGTTCAGTGAACCCGCCACTGCATACCTGTTCAGTGAACCCGCCACTGCATACCTGTTGTGTTCAGTGAACCCGCCACTGCATACCTGCTGTGTTCAGTGAACCCGCCACTGCATACCTGTTGTGTTCAGTGAACCTGCCACTGTTTACCTGTACTGTTCAGTGAACCTGCCACTGCATACCTGTTCAGTGAACCCGCCACTGCATACCTGTTGTGTTCAGTGAACCCGCCACTGCATACCTGTTGTGTTCAGTGAACCTGCCACTGCATACCTGTTGTGTCCAGTGAACCCGCCACTGCATACCTGTTGTGTTCAGTGAACCCACCGCATCAGTGCGCATACCTGTGCAGTTAAGTGAACCCACCTACCTACGTGAGTGCACGCAGTGTGATATACCACTCCGTGCATACCCGATATGGACAAAACAGGTAGAGGAAGAGGTAGTGCCAGAGCCAGAGGAAGGCCACCCGGCAGGTCTGCGCGAGGTCGTGTAAATGTAATTTCGTGTGGACCTGGCCCACAGTACAGTGCTCGGAAGAAGGCACGTCCCATCACCTCCCAAGATTGTCAGGACGTAGTTGAGTATTTAGCGACACAGAACACCTCATCTTGCTCAGCCACCAGCGCTACTACTAGCACCACTTCCGCTGCATTTGACACTTCGCAAGAATTATTTAGTGTTGAAATCACTGATGCACAGCCATTGTTGTTACAGCCAGATGAATTTTCACCAGGTCATATATTTGAGTTACCCAGCAACACTATGGATGTAACGTGTAAGGAGGATGAAGGACCTACTGATGGTGCATGTTTGGATTTTTCTGAGGCAAGCGAAGCTGGGCAGGATGATTACGATGATGACGATGATAGGGATCCTCTGTATGTTCCCAATAGAGGAGATGAAGAGGGGGACAGTTCAGAGGGGGAGTCAGAGAGTAGTAGGAGGAGAGAAGTTGCTGAAAGAAGCTGGGGCAGCTCTTCGTCAGAAACAGCTGGTGGCAGTGTCCGGCACCATGTATCGCCACCTATGTACAGCCAGCCAACTTGCCCTTCAGCATCAGCTGCTGAGGTCCCCATAGTGCCCACATCCCAGGGTGGCTCAGCGGTGTGGAAATTTTTTAATGTGTGTGCCTCAGATCGGACCAAAGCCATCTGTTCGCTCTGCCAACAAAAATTGAGCCGTGGAAAGGCCAACACTCACGTAGGGACAAGTGCCTTACGAAGGCACCTGGAGAAAAGGCACAAACAGCAATGGGATGGCCACCTGAGCAAAAGCAGCAGCAGCACACAAAAGAAAAGTCACCCTCCTTCTCCTCTTCCTCCTTCAGGTGCATCATCTGCTTCTGCCGCTTTCTCCCTTGCACCTTCACAGGCACCCTCCTCCACTCCGCCTCTGCCCTTGAGCGGTTCCTGCTCCTCTGCCCACAGCAGCAGTCAGGTGTCCGTGAAGGAAATGTTTGAGCGGAAGAAGCCAATTTCGGCCAGTCACCCCCTTGCCCTGCGTCTGACAGCTGTCGTGGCGGAACTGTTAGCTCGGCAGCTGTTACCATACCAGCTGGTGGACTCTGAGGCCTTCCGTAAATTTGTGGCCATCGGAACACCGCAGTGGAAGATGCCAGGCCGCACTTATTTTTTGAGAAAGGCCATACCCCAACTGCACCGTGAAGTTGAGAGGCAAGTGGTGTCATCTCTTGCGAAGAGCGTTGGGTCAAGGGTACACCTGACCACGGATGCCTGGTCTGCCAAGCACGGGCAGGGCCGCTACATTACATACACAGCCCATTGGGTGAACCTGGTGGTGAACGATGGCAAGCAGGGCACAGCGGACCAAATTGTGACACCTCCACGGCTTGCAGGCAGGCCTCCTGCCACCTCCTCTCCTCCTGCTACATGCTCTTCGCTGTCCTCCTCCTCCTTGGCTGAGTGGCAGTTCTCCTCTCCAGCTACACAGCCCCAGCTCCGCAGGGCCTATGCTGCATGCCATGTCTTGTCTCAAAGCGGAGAGTCACACTGGAGCAGCTCTCCTGGCTGCTCTTAAGAAACAGGTGGATGAGTGGCTGACCCCGCACCACCTGGAGATAGGCAACGTGGTGTGCGACAACGGCAGCAATCTGCTTGCCGCTTTGCATATGGGGAAGCTGACACACATACCCTGCATGGCACATGTCATGAATCTAGTTGTTCAAAGATTTGTGGCAAAGTACCCTGGCTTAGCGGATGTCCTGAAGCAGGCCAGGAAGTTCTGTGGGCATTTGAGGCGGTCTTACACAGCCATGGCACGATTTGCAGAAATTCAGCGGAAAAACAACATGCCGATGAGACGCCTCATTTGCGATAGCCCGACTCGCTGGAATTCAACCCTGCTCATGTTCTCCCGCCTGCTAGAACAGAAGAAAGCCGTCACCCACTACCTCTACAACTACAGTAGAATGAAACAGTCTGGGAAGATGGGGATGTTCTGGCCCGACAACTGGACACTGATGAAAAATGCATGCAGGCTCATGCGGCCGTTTGAGGAGGTGACCAACCTGGTGAGCCGCAGTGAGGGCACCATCAGCGACTTAATTCCCTACGCTTACTTCTTGGAGCGTGCTGTGCGTAGAGTGGCGGATGAAGCTGTGAATGAGCGTGACCAGGAACCGTTACGGCAGGAACAGGCATGGGACCAATTTTCATCAGACCCAGCTGTTTCCTCAACACCTGCGGCAGCACAGAGGGGGGAGGAGGAGGAAGAAGAGAAGTCGTGTGCAGAAGACGAGTCAGACTCAGAGGATGATGAGCAAGGTGTTTCTTTGGGGGAGGAGGAGGAGGAGGGGACGGCGGCAGGAGAACACCCGCAGCAGGCGTCGCAGGGGGCTTGTGCTGCTCAACCTTCCCGTGGTATTGTTCGCGGCTGGGGGGAGGAGGTTGACTTACGTGACGTCACTGAGGAAGAGCAAGAGGAGATGGAGGGTACTGGATCCGACTTTGTGCAGATGTCGTCTTTTATGCTGTCCTGCCTGTTGAGGGACCCCCGTATAAAAAACCTCAAGGGGAATGAGCTGTACTGGGTGGCCACACTACTAGACCCTCGGTACAGGCACAAAGTGGCGGACCTGTTACCAACTCACCGGAAGGTGGAAAGGATGCAGCACATGCAGAACCAGCTGTCAACTATGCTTTACAATGCCTTTAACCCTCCTGGCGGTTTGCTAAAAAATCGCCAGGGGGCAGCAAATCTTTTTTTTTTAATTTTTTTTTTTATTTCATGTAGCGAGACAAAGTCTCGCTACATGATAGCCGCTGCTCAGCGGCATCCCCCCAGCCCCTCCGATCGCCGCCGGCGATCGGCGATCAGGAGATCCCATTCAAAGAACGGGATCTCCTGGGGGGCTTCCCCCGGCGACGGGGCCATGGCGACGGGGCGGGATGACGTCAACGACATCGTGACGTCATAGGGGATTCCGATCCACCCCATAGAGCTGCCTGGCACTGATTGGCCAGGCAGCGCACAGGGTCTGTGGGGGGGGGGCGGCTGCGGCGCGACGGATAGTGGCGGATCGGCGGGTAGCGGCGGCGATCGGGCACTGCACGCAGCTAGCAAAGTGCTAGCTGCGTGCAGGAAAAAAAAATTATGCAACTCGGCCCAGCGGGGCCTTAGCGGTGCCTTCCGGCGGCATAGCCCGAGCTCAGCTCGGGCTTACCGCCAGGAAGGTTAAGGGTGATGTGACAGCACAACGCCAGCAAGGTACCACTGCCACCCTCCTCCCGTGTCCACGCAGTCAAAGACAGGACGCTCCAGCGATCTCATGGTGATGTCGGACATGCGGACGTTCTTTAGTCCAACGCCTCGCCGTAGCCCTTCCGGATCCACCCTCCACCAACACCTGGAACGGCAGGTAGCCGACTACCTGGCCTTAAGTGTGGATGTAGACACTGCTGTGAACAGCGATGAGGAACCCTTGAACTACTGGGTGCGCAGGCTTGACCTGTGGCCAGAGCTGTCCCAATTTGCCATCCAACTTCTCTCCTGCCCTGCCGCAAGCGTCCTGTCAGAAAGGACCTTCAGCGCAGCTGGAGGCATTGTCACAGAGAAGAGAAGTCACCTAAATCACAAAAGTGTTAAGTACCTCACCTTTATCAAAATGAATGAGGCATGGATCCCGGAGGG
The DNA here is from genome assembly GCF_040937935.1 of Hyperolius riggenbachi. Taxonomy (NCBI): domain Eukaryota; kingdom Metazoa; phylum Chordata; class Amphibia; order Anura; family Hyperoliidae; genus Hyperolius; species Hyperolius riggenbachi. Next base: position 340,931,070 of record NC_090648.1, on the reverse strand, counting down.
CTGCTGCCCGCCCCAAGACTAAGTCAGCCCCCGCACACACAGCATCTCTGCCTGCACGCCATGTGACTGGTTGCCTGGGCTGCCCCAAGAAGACTAAGTCGCTCCCAGTCCCTCCACACAGCATGTCTGCCTGCAGGCCGCTTGACTACCTTCTCCGCCACCACCAACAGGGTCCGGGACTCCAGGCGGATTGCTGAATTTTTTAGGCCGCTGCTAGCAGCGGCCGCTGTAATAATTTTTCTGGTGCGTGTACATGACTGCCTAATTTTTCTGGCTGCACTGCGGGCAGCTGCAACAACAAAAGAAAAGGCATGTACATGCGCCCATTCCCCTTCATGATCATTACCTTGCCGTGGTGAAGGGGCTTGCGTATCACAATGAAGCAATGACCGGCGCCTAGATGAGTGTCTCGGGGGGCACACAAAAGATAATAAGGTCGTTGCTTCATTGTGGTCAGACCAAATTTGATCAGCTGGACAGTCACTGTTCTGTCATTCAGCTACATCAGCCAGGCGACCATATGGGCTGTAAAGCCACCAAAACCTGCACTCTCGCCATGGTGCGCACCAGTCCAGCACGGCCATCACTACACAAACAGCTGTTTGCGGTGCGTTACACGGTGAGTTTGGTGTGTCAGTGTGAAGCAGTACCTTAATTACACTACCTGATTGATGTATACACATGCAAGATGTTTTAAAGCACTTTAGGCCTGTCATTTAGCATTCAATGTGATTTCTGCCCTTAAAACGCTGCTTTGTGTCAAATCCAGATTTTTCCCCGGGACTTTTGGCATGTATCCCACTCCGCCATGCCCCCCTACAGGTGTTAGACCCCTTGAAACATCTTTTCCATCAGTTTTGTGGCCAGCATAATTATTTTTTTTTTCAAAGTTCGCATCCCCATTGAAGTCTATTGCGGTTCGCGAACTTTAACGCGAACTGAACGTTACGCGAAAGTTCGCGAACCCGGTTCGCGAACCTAAAATCGGAGGTTCGGCCCATCTCTAGTCCCATGATGTTGCTTAACCTCCTTGGCGGTAACCCCGTGTGCGACACGGGGTAAGCCGCCGGAGGGTGCCACTCAGGCGCTGCTGGGCCGATTTACATAATTTTTTTTTCAAACACGCACCTAGCACTTTGCTAGCTGCGTGTTTGGTCTGATCGCCGCCGCCCGCCGCCAATGCGCCGCTACCCACCGCGGATACAGCCCCCCCCCCGCATATCCCTTGCGCAGCCTGGCCAATCGCCGCCAGGCTGCGCTATGGGGTGGATCGGGACTCCCTGTGACGTCACGACGTCTATGACGTCGATGACGTCACTCCATTCGTCGCCATGGCAACGGGGGAAGCCCTCAAGGAAATCCCGTTCAGAACGGGATTTCCTTATGGGCAAGCGGCGCCGGTGGCGATCGGAGGGGACGGGCGGACGCCGCAGGGAGGCGGGAAGCATGTAGCTAGTGCTAGGCTAGCTACATGCTAAAAAAAAAAAAGGTGAAAAAAACCCTCCCGCGGCTGCGCAGCCGCGGGAATTATACCGCCAGGGGGGTTAAAGATTCAGCATACCAGATGATGAAGTCATTTAGGTGGTTGGGCGCCTTAATTTTGCACTTACTCTGCCCTCCAGAAGTCACTCTATAATAAACCACCCCTTGTTATTATTCCCCTCTTCAGAGAACAGTATACATTGTTCAAGTGTAGTTGGGTAACTGCAAAGCATTTGTTTCCCGCAGAATCGTCCAAACGATCAAGCCCGGATTGTTACAGGCAATGCTGTTTGTCTGCACATGCACTTACTGAGGTTCTCAGCAGTCCTGGGTTTATTAAATATTCTGCTATTAGGCAACAACTGTCTACCATGTTTACAATGCCTACTTGAATCTCCTTGGACCATAGGGAAAGATGTTTGAAGGTGGATAAATTAGAGGTTTTTTTTTTCACTAAATATGGGATAACCTTGATTTATTTAAACATTTCCACTGAAAATGCTTTCACATGACTTCAACCTCACCAAAGCTAATTTATTATGAGTTATTAACTTTTTACTCAGAAAACCTCTCTATAATTCAGTATGATCCCAGTGAGGTTGCAAACTCTTGCTACCCAAGAGCATTCAATTTTGAATAAATCTGTCAGGTTTGCAAGATCACTTCTATTCTCTAATGGTCACCTGTTACAAAAATGTAAGTAAATCAGGTATTATGTCTTGCCAGTGTACCTTAAAAATGGAAACTTTTTTTCACTGGTTTACAGACAGAATAGTGATGGGTGAACACGTTGCTGTGCTGTTCTCTGGCTGAATGACAAACCCACAGTGAGCATTTAGCATTCAGATCTAGCAGATCTGATCACAGTAATTAAATATGCTATATATCAGCATGTAAAATCATCTAGTGTATGCCCAGCATAAGGCAAATGATTAGGGGATCCAATTTACTTCTCAGCTATGTCTTTGGGACATGGGAGGAAACATTAGTGCCCCCTGCAAATATGAATAGAACATTTAAACTTTATGAATATAGTGTCCTGGCCAACCTGGGACTCTTAGGGCTGGTTCACACCACACAGGCTTCTTCCAGTGGCAGTGCCAGTCGTTCACCACCAGAATCAAACACATCCCAGGTGATGAATAGAAGTGTTAATCACAATGAATTTACCGTTAATTGCCAGCAACTACGTGAACGCCACCGTCGAATGAATTACCTGAGATAATGCATGTAATGTTTAGAGGCGGATGTGTTCGGCGGTTCTGTGTCCCCTATATGGCTCAAAACACAACACGACTACTGAACAATGGGAACCGATGCAAACTGAACCCAAATGCTTTTCTGCTCGGTTGCAAAAAAGCGCGCCACCCGCAGAAGCCTGTCTGAACCAGCTCTATGCTCTGCAAGGCAAGATGAAAGGTTATCAGAAAAACTGGCCAAAAATTACCTTATCAACAGAATTTTTAAATGTTTTGGATACTGTTTATGCAAGATACTGTATCTATTTTGCCCTCACTGTAATTCTGCCATTTTAGATAATAATTATGTTTTGGGGATAAAAAATAAAGTAAGTAAGGACATTGTGTTGATAGCTCTTTATTATAGGACTGTGAACCAAAGAAAATGAGTTGTAAAATATGGGCTTTAGATCCAACACTGAATCCCTTCGGCATTTATCATACCATACCATTGTCTTCAATTCCCTTTTTTCTGATCATATTTTTTTTCTCTTTTGGGGTTGCACAGTCATTTATTTAATCTTGGTTTTTATCCCAACTCAATGTGTATGTGGGTTTTGGGTGGGCTGTGGAAATTGATTTACAAGTCAACCACTTTCCTCTTTTCTTGCCATCTCTCGCTTGAGTGGTTTGCGGGCCCAGAGCCTTTTCTTTTACTTGAGGAGAATAAGGTTGTCTATGGAAGGGGTCAGCATTTCAAATTGCTGGAGTTCAACTGCACAAATGACACAAAACTGACAAGAAAAGACAGGGGATTGGAGGTCAGAGACTGCTGAGGTCCTGGTTATTTTTTTCCCTGCTTTGTGATAGGACTACGTAAAAAAATGAATTAAATAACAGGCTTAAGGACCATTGAGGGAGGGCTGAATGCAAATCAAAGATAAGTAGAAGTTTTCTTTCTTAAAAGAGGAATTATTTTTTTTCTTGCACCTCCTCCAGCCCCCCTTTTCATATCTGCACAGGCAAGGGCTGCATGTTAAACATGATTTAGCAGGCATTATTCTTGGGTCTTTTCATCAGGTTTCTGCAGTGATTGCCTATCTTGGTCTATGATTAATGAGCTGCTGTGCAATTTGGAGACCATAATGACTCAACAATCCACACACAAACTATATAGTCACATTCCTTTTTCAGATTTGCCAAGCAGTTACCAAGGGGCCCACGGCTGCGGGATTGTTGGAGAGATAGCTAAGTATTGCACAGAATGCCATTCAGCTCTTATCTTTCAGCCAAGTGCAGTGGGCTGCCGTCTCCTTTACAGATTTAAAGGCCAGATTTTAGGGCTTTACTTTATAGGTTTATCCAAACTGGCCATAAAAGTAGGAGGGGTGGATGTGTAAAAGTCTTTCTGTGTTGAGAATCCTCTGCTTATTATGCAGAGAAATAATCTTTTCTTTTGTTTTTCAAATTAGAATCTGATTAATTGAGGTCCCCTTGCTTTTAATGCAATGTGACAGAGGAAAGTTATTCGTTAGCATATTCTTGGCAAGTACAATATCGGACAAGCTTATGAAGAAGAAGAAGAAAGAGTCCTGCCCTTCACTTTCCAAGCTTGAATCAGTTCCTGTTATGCTGCTCGCTTCTCTACAAGTTGGCTAATGAATAAAACTCAAAGAACAAAGAGTTTGAAATAAATTGTTGATTTTTTTTTCCTCGGAAGGACATATTCAATAGGGTGGTACAAGGAAGCAGGAAATTTGGGCGCTCAGCGGCTAATGGATGATGTGAGTGCCGCAGCCATAGGTGCTAATGCAAATATTGGGTATTAAGTGTCCAAAGAAGAAATTAAGGCGCATGATAATTATCATTTTGAAAATTTGAATGTTAAAGTTTTTACATTTTTTTGTTGTTTTGAAAATTAGAATGTTATAGTTTTTGACATTTTTTTAATGTTTTGTATTTACAAATTATTCATTTTTGAAAATTACTGTTTTGAAATGTATCATTTTGAACAGTATAAGGTTAAGAAGGGAGGTTTTAGGATTAGGCATCAGGATGGGGGGGTTTTAGGGTCAGGTCACTGTTGTCAGGAAGGGGGGTTTTAGGGTTAAGCATCAAGAAGTGGGGTTTTAGGGTTAGGCTTCAGGAAGGGGGTTTTAGGGTTAAGCATCAAGAAGTGGGGTTTTAGGGTTAGGCTTCAGGAAGGGGGTTTTAGGGTTAAGCATCAGAAAAGGGGGTTTTAGGTTTAGGCATGGGGTTCTGTGTGAGAGTAGGCAGAAAAATGTTTAAAGCAAAATAAGAATACAGGAATCCAGCATAGTTTTGTATAGGGTTAGCAAAATCAATTTGCACACACTCATTCAAGTACTCACTGCAGACCAGCCATGCAGAGGCTGAATTTGTATGTGTCCTACCTCTGGCCCTATAACTTGCATAATGTAGCATGCATGCATGCATGCAATGCATCAACCAATCAAAAGATTAGGAGAATAAATCCTAACGTCCTCTTTTGGGACATGAATGTCCTCTGTTAGGATAGATAGTGCTTCAAACTAACCTCACCAGGGTGCTACAAGATACAGTACATCCATATGCACCATACACACAACAGTGTGATCTGTGTAAATTCTGAAAATGGTTACAGGACAGAGAGAGAGAGCACTGGATTTAACCCCAACCACGAGGATTTCTGTTGTTCCTATATAGGATTAGGACAGATACAATTGTTTATTCATCAGTTTGTTTTTCAGTTTAGGGTTGTTTTAAAGAGGAAGAAAGAAGCATGCAAAGGATGCCAGGATAAAATAAAAGTAAACAGAAGAACAGTAGTGAAGAAATAAGTATATAATTGTGCAGAATAATGTATCTAGATTTTCAATTGCAGCATATTCCACCAGGCTTGAGCACTAAAGCTTTTTTCTACTGTATAACTATTTTAAAGTCAACCCGAACTCTTGCACATGGCAGAAGGAGAACATAGAGAAATGCACCCTGTATGTATTTAGAGAGTTTAGCCAGTTTAATCCCCCTCATTTGTGTCTAATCACAAGTTGTAATTTGATCCCTCCCCTGTGTCACATGACTGCCTATGGCAGAGTTGGAAGATAAGCTCATTTAAAAGCACAGGATGTTAACAATATGTCTGCTTCCATGAATCAGGAAGAAGAAAGAGTGCTGATTTATCGTAGGATTTGTATTAGCGGTAACAAATAAATGCTTTTTATTTAACTACCTTAAGACCGCTCCACGCCCATTGGCGTGACCACGGCGGTGGCCCCAGGTCCGCCTAACACTGACTGGCGTCAAGTTTTGGGGCTACAGTTTGCTGAAGCCTATGACAGCTGATCACCATGATTGGCTGGTGGGGGAGGGAGGGAGGGAGCAGGGGATTAAAAAAAAAAAATTTTTTATTTAAAAATATATAATATAAATATTTATAAAAAAATAAACAACTGTGGAGTGATCAGACCCCCCCCCCCCAACAGAGAGCTCTGTTGGTGGGGAGAAAAGGGGGGGGGGGGGTCGCTTGTGTGCTGTGTTGCATGGCCCTGCAGCTTGGCCTTAAAGCTGCAGTGGCCACTTTAATGAAAAATGGCCTGGTCTTTAGGGGGGTTTAGCACTGTGGTCCTGAAGTGGTTAAAGGCTATTATGCTGTTGCATATCTTTTAGAGCAGAGAGGAAGTTCTGAGTTCAGGTCTGCTTTAATAGTTAATCATCATAACCTTTGCTTTTGTGCGGCCTCTAAAAATATTTTACAGTATTTGCAATAGAAACATATTACATCAAGCACTGAGCACCACTAATACTAGTTTACACATCATGGCATTAAAATATGTTTCCTGTTTATCAGCAGCAGCAGCAGCAGCATTGCTGCGGGCCTTACTAGAATTTCAATATAACATTTTTGCAAATAACATTGTGGCTATTGTGACAAAAGCATGCACTAGATTAGCGTGTATGTAAGCAAAAAATGTTCCCTTACACCAAAAAATGTCCGTTTTAGTTAAATAGTTTTTTTTTTTGTAAGTAACCTAGATTGGTACTAGCCTAACATACACAGATACAGAATTAGTGAGTGTGTTTATGAGAACATTGTTACGCAATAAGTTTCTATGATTTACATTTCTACAAAAGTAATTTTAGTAGTAGTAAAATAGCATTGCCATCACTAGTGTTACACACTTGCAGAAACACATACAGTATACAGAATGAGACTGTTTAGCAAATATTTATTCTTACCCCCCAAAAATGTGAGTGTTTAAAATCAAATAACATTGCCGCTATTGTGACAAATGCAGATACAGGATTAATTTTTGTGAACATTTATTGTTTTTAATTACTTCCACCAACATCTTGTAGGCTATCTGGAGTATCCCATATTGGAGGCAGTAGCAGGGGACATTGGCATAAACCACAAGGAGGAAGGCTGAGGAAGGACCAACTACACTACAGCATGGCAAAAAAAAAGTTGGCAGTTGGAACTGGTGTCTCCTCTGGGTCTGGCTAAAATGCCCCTTCCACAGAACTGGTTGGTGGAATTTCTTGAGATTATTCATACAGGTTGTGCCTAGTTTGTTTATGTTTTTGTCTTTTTTCAAATGCTGAGCACAACTTTTGCAGATGAACATACAGTACTTCTATTAAATAGCAATGTTGTAAATGACCAGACAGTTGTGGTCCTGATAGGAGTGAAAGCATCTCAGCTGGTGGGTCCTGGCTGCCACCAACAGGAAAGAATGCCCTTTGTTTGGGAAAGAGAGGATATACTTTAACTTGACTTGTGCTGGGTCATTCAGAATACTACATCTGCAAGGTGCTATGGCTGTAAAATAGCAGACATGGCTGGCTTCTCAGAGACTATAAAGGGGTTCTTCTGTGAAGCCACCTTATCACATTCCTTATCCCTACCATGACTACCAAAGGTGCCTCTTTTTCTTTGCACTACCATAACTTTTTTATGTTAAATTACCAGTCCCAGCAATGTGGCCACAGATGAAAGGAGAGGAAGAGGAAACTGGGGTTGTAGGCCAAGGAGAAGAGGAGAAAGTGGAGGAGTCTACTCAAGGAACCTGTTATCCATTGAAAACACCAGCCATTGTTAGTGGATGGAAGGAGCAGGCAGAGAAAACTGTGTTACTTCCTTACAGGAATCTGGATCCTGGTCATTGTTAGCTTTGAACACTTTGAGCTACATGAGACCTTCATGTTGGACTGCATTCAGAACAACCTTTGCATAGAGCACATCAGTAATGTTGACCATTGGGTACCTGCACTGCTATATCCAACCTAACAATGAAGAATTAATCTCAGCAGAGAGAGAGAGAAGGCAAATGCCTCGATACAAGTATGTAATTGTAAGTTGTAGTTGCGTATAAGATTCCCCTATGGTAACATAAATAACCAGCACAGCTCTGAGACCCATGGCAGCCAAGTAGGAAGCAACAGTCACCAGCAGGGGATATCAGGTCATGGTAACCAGACTTAGCACCAGTTATAACTCACAGATAGCCCTTCTTAGTAATGTTTAACAAATATGTCAGCTCTAGGTCTGGACTTCTAGGTGTCCAAGATTCAACAGTGACAGGAGCTTCCAGAACATGTTCCAGAGGTGCTTGCCTGCCTTGCTGCAAGTAAGTTACCAGGAAGAGTTTTGGGGCTGTGACTGACAGATGGATTCACCTTTCTACAGTCTTTCCAGTCTTTCATTAAAAGTAAGCAGGCTTGGGTCTCAAAGGACTTTAGCAACCCTCTGGCAGAATCCAGTGATGCAATCTTGTGCTAGGCCTGTCAATTTTTTAATATAATAAATCAGATAGAAAGCCATCTTCCTCCGTTTTGTGACCTGCCAAATTTCATACTCATTAATATTTTAGTAAAACCACTTCAAGTCTTCTGCCTCTGCCTATTGCTTTATGTCAAGGGCCTTTTGCTCAAAGCTCTGTATAAATTTATTCAAATACCTTCAGACTCTGCCCTGAGATCTGGCTAATGATTTGCTAAGAAAAAGATCCCTTCAAAGGCTTTTATTTTCATACGGTGCTAAAGTATGGTTATTGGATTTTTTTCTGGGTGCACAATGCATACGTTGTGCCATAAGAGTCATACTATAAAAAACCTTTTAAACTGACTCACATGTCCTCAACATGTTTTTAGGGTACGTACAAACTAAAGTATTAAAATAAGTTTGTGTGTGGGGGTGGGGGCAACATTATGTACTGGCAACATTTAGTGGTGGGGCAGTCTCAGAAATGAGCCACATAATTACTTAACAGTATTGGTAGGAATATAGGACGCCACTTAGGTGTAAATTGCGCCTCCTGATTGATATAAAGATCTATTGCACAGTCTACTACAGTGACAGGCAGAGCCGGGATAAGGTCCTCCAGTACCCAAGGCTGAGACACCAGAGTGCGTCCCTCCATCCCTCCCACCCCAGCCATCACACACTGTTTAGTATTAGACTAAGAGGCGCCCCAGGGCCCCCAACACCTTAATCTCTAGTTATCTGGCTTGCAGTCACTGCCATGTGTCCCCTTTTCTTATTTCTCTCTGCTTCAAGTACAATATGGGAATGATAGCTGAGTGAGTTGTGCGCCCCCATCTACACTGCACCCTGAGGCTGGAGCCTCTATCGCCTCTGCCTCGGCCCCGCCCTGGTGACAGGTGACTAAGCAACTTTGCTGCTAGAGTTTCAACTAGTAACTACTATAACTATACTGCTGGATGCCTTGCTTTAGGAACATCAGAATCACCCCCCCCCCCCTCAATAACAACTTTCAGAGAAATATCAGTCAAATGAAATGGCTTTCTTTCAGTGCTATAACTATATTTTGATCTGCTTCCCCAAATTTTAAAATTGACAATGAGAAAAAAAATATTGTTTCTCTAGTAGTTGTAACATTGGTGTATTTGTTCCCTGCTTTCCAAGTTTTTCCTCTACCATAGGGAACCCAGAAAGAGGAACCGCACTCTCCATCCTTCTTTGTTGGCTAATTAGCACTCAGACATGACTGGCTAAAGAAGATTCCAGCTTTAACTACTCTGTGTCCAGGTTCCTGCTCCTGTTTTTGAACTCTGTTCCAAAATCCTGATTACCTGGCAATCTTAGTTTGTTCATCGCTCATATACTGTCTACTGCCACCCCTGACCTGTTGTCTGGCCCTGAACACATCTAACTGCCACCTGCTCTGACCATTGTATAAAACTATTTTTCAGGGAACAACCCAGCATGAGTCCAGGAATCTGTCAATGTAGGAAGCTACTCCTTAGCAGCCATTTGAGTCTAAAAATCCTCAGCTGGCAGCAAGTGAACTTTCTGCTATGAGTTGCAACAGGTCCACTCTTTTTCATCCTAACCCTCCCCTCTCCATAGGACACAATGGGCTGCTTGACACAGAACTAATCAGCATGTCTATACACTGATCACAGGTAAAATATCACCCAAAGTGATTACAAATAATCATTTGAGAGCATCATTCTCAGGCAGTATCATTCTCAGGCAGGTGGGTGTCTAGGACCTGGTGAGTGTAAAGGGCCCATTGCCAACTCCTCTGACCTGCCTCTCCCACAATATCTTACCAAAAAGGCCAAGAGAGAAGTGGGAGAGCCAAAGCTCCTACCTCATCTTGGAAGCACTTTGCCTCAAGTTTTGTGTACCATATTTTTTGCCATATAAGACGCTCCGGAATATAAGACGCACCTAGATTTAGAGGGCAAAAAATAGGGAAAAAAATATAAACTAAACCTGGTGCATCCATATTTCAGGAGCGTCTTGTACATGACCTCCCCCAAATGGTGTCCTCCTGTGTCCCCATGTCTCCCCATGTGTCCTGTTGTCACCCCATGTGTCCTCTTGTCTCCCCTAAGGGTCCTCCTGTCACCCCCCATGTGTCCTCCTGTATCCCCCAAGGGTACTCCTGTCACCCCCAAGGGTACTCCTGTCTCCCCTATGTGTCCTCCTGTCACCTCTATGTGTCCTCCTGTCACCTCTATGTGTCCTCCTGTCACCCCTATCTATGTGTCCTCCTGTCACCCCATGTGTCCTCCTGTCACCCCACCATGTGTCCTCCTGTCACCCCACCATGTGTCCTCCTGTCACCCCATGTGTTGTCCTGTCTCCCCCAGTGCCTCCGGTCTCCTTCATGTGTGCATCTGTGGTTTCCTCTAGTGCCAGCCTCTAATGACGCGTCATCAATGACGCTTCATCAATGATGCGTCATTAGAAGCCGGCACTAGAGGAAGCCGCACAGCGAAGCTGGATGTCTTCAATCGCCGTGGGCAAGATGGAGGAGGTAAGCTGCTGCCGCTACCGCTGCTCACATGGGTGGGGGACCCGGAGAGGCAAGACGGGGAGAGACAGCCACAGATGCACACAGGCATGGAATCCCCGATAACGGCGGGTCGGCGGTTTGTATCGGCGGACGTTCGGAAGTCAGGGATTCCCTTCCTTTGCCTGATAAGACGCAGGGACTTTTTCTCCCCACTTTTTGGGAAGAAAAAGTGCATCTTATATGGCGGAAAATACGGTAATTTGTACCCAGAATCTCTACATAAAGCACAATGTTAATGAAATAAACATGGAAATAATGTGGAGAAACAATCAGGCATTGTTACTGGTTGTAGTTGAAAATGCACTTTTTTTCCTTGATTAAGCCCATTATTGGATTAATAATACTTGCTTAAAGTATTTTCCCACGACTTTAGTTTTCAGGTCTACTCAAATGCCTAGATATTCCTTACATGTTCATGCATATCCAAAATAGGTAAAAAGAGTCCATAGGCCCCCTGGAAAGAGACAGCATCGCCATAGGCAGGAATGTTAATAGCTATGATCTGCAGCTATTAGTGGTAATTTGGGCCCACAATAAAATAGCGGGTCCCGGGCCACCTGCTATGCAAACTGCAGCTACAAATAGTGGGTGTGAAATGTGGGCGGTCTTTAAGATTTGGCTATGGCAGGGGGTGGTCCTTAGGGTAAGTTATGGGGGGTGTTTTAAAGGACTACTGTAGGGAGGTAGGGGAAAAAAAAGAGTTGAACTTACCTGGGGCTTCTAATGGTCCCCCGCAGATGTTCTACGTCCACACAGCCAGCCATTGATGCTCCGGTGCCCGCCTCTGGTTTACTTCCGGAATTTGCGACTTTAAAGTCGAAAAACCACCGAGTCTGTGCAGCCGTGTCCTCGCTCCCACTAACGTCACCAAGAGCGTACTGCGCAGACTGTACTGGGCCTGTGCTGTACACTCCCGGTGACATCAGCTGGAGCGAGGATACAGTGGTTTTCCGACTTTAATGTCGCAAATTCCGGAAGTATACTGGAGACAGGGAGCGGAGCATCAGTGAGTGGCTGTGCGGGCACAGGACATCTGTGGGGGACTGTTAGAAGGCCCAGGTAAGTTCAACTCTTTTTCCCTCTAGGTCCCCAACGTAATTCTTTAAGGTTAGCCAAAATCAGGGGGTTTTAGGGTTAGGCATCGCTGGAAGGAGGTCCTTAGTGTTATGTGCCACCAGGTTGGTGTTAGGGTTGGCATTGAGAGGGAAGGCTAGTGTTAGGGTAAGGTTAGGTTATAGTAAAATATCGGTACAAATTATCAATATTTTGCTATTGGAATTAAGCAGTAGAATATTGGTAAATTTACCAATATTCTTCTAGCGGCTATCTCCGGCAGCCTTTTTACAGTTTGCCATAATTTAGTTTGCTGGACTGAAGATGGAAATGCCTTGTCTATGGAAATATCTTTAATCTCATGTAAATGTTTTGTTTCAAAAACAAAAAGGAGAAAGACACAAACATAAGAGAGAAGGCTATTTATTATCTCCCATCTTTGTTTTAAGCATTTAGCAAATTCATATTATATAAATGTATTCCATAATTTTTAAGGCTGTTGAATATGCCGATTGTATCAGCTTTTCACAAACAAGATTATTGCAGTTTCTAGGTAGATATTGTTCCAGTCTGTAGACCATCACAATGGCTTCAGTCTGATTCTGTCTGATGCACACTTCTGGTGCCCTTTAAATTACAAAGAAGCATTCGCTCGGTAATAGTGGGTACTCCATTGGTATGCAGACAGTGTTCACGGACATTACGGGTCAGTTATTGTGGTTTTTGAATTGCCCCACTAATATGTTTAAGCTCCCTATGTTTAGGTAGATAAATCTTTCTGTAGTCAACAGCTTTCTGCATCAACCTTCAGGATGATTTTCCAGTTTATAGGATTTGACATTCCCTTAGAATATTAAAGCAGCACTTTTAAAAATTTCACTCAAAGTGGTGTTTTGTTATTACTTAACAAAAAACTTACAATTACATTGCCGATGTGTTTGTATACTTATTTATGTTGTGTTAGGTTTTCTTTATTTTCCTTTTGCTTTTGGAAACGTAAAAGGATTTATAGTATTTTTTGTCCCCGTGTTTGAAGAGTATACTCTAGTAGAATTGACAAGCACGTGTTGTGGAGACTATTGAAGGGCTGCTTGCATAAATAAAGCAGTCCGCTTACCCTAAGCGTTGCTAGGAAATACCTGGCAACCACCAACAATACTCCTTTAAAAGAAGCCTGCAGGGCAAACATTGGCCATGATAATGGAGCGAGTTTGAGAGAGGCACTCTCAAAAAAAAAAAAAAAAGTTCCATCCACTTATATATAGCTCTGTGTTCCGGAAATTCTAACCACAATGCTGGATTTCAATGGAAGGAGGTGCAAATTGTGGGCATTTTTATATCTGAATGAAGGAGGTATAGTTAGCTTTCCAGCCAAGAAAGAGTGTTTTTTCCCCCGAAAGTCTAAGTGCCAAAGGCACAGAAAGTGCGAAGTTTGTAAAAGAAGCTGAAAGAACTCAAAAAGAGGACAAAGAGTAGGAAAAACGCCCCTTGAATTTTTAACAGAGAGCCTAAAAGAACCCTAAAAAGCAATTAGTGATGCTGCTTGTAAATTAGTTTTTTTTCTAAGAAGGGCGTTTAATCCTGTAAGGAAAAAAAGATGCATGTGTGAGACTGGGCAGCACAGAGGTCTTCTATATGAGTGTTCATACAAATACTGCCATCACTGCAGCAGGAACATTCAGAGGGGAGCTCGCTTCAGGGTTAAAACATAAAAAATAAAATAAAAACAGAACTTAATGTTTCATACGAAAAAGTCTTAAATTCTGCAGAGGACTTTGTACCGTTAGTTAAACATCGTCCTCGTGTCACATCTATAGATCTACGGAAAGCAAAGACAACATATGTTAAAATATGTTGACACTTTTGTTAATAAATTGTCATAATGACTATCAGCATTACACAAATCTTAATCTGTCATTTAATGCTATTAAAATTATATTTCAAGTTGCAGTCCCTTATTTGCAACAAAAAGAAATGTGACTTCTCTTTAAGCATGGCAAAGTATGGTGTACAGAATGCCTCCATATTCCCATTTTCCCTCATGTGTAATTATGAGACACATGAACTTATTACGGTAATTACCATAATTACACCAGACAGACTTCTCATTTAGGAATGTGCTCCAGGAACTTTTTGCAATGGCCGGAGTTAATATAAGAATAAAAACAAAGTATGGATTTGAAAAAATGTTTGCCTAAATCTAAACCTTGTTATAGCATAGAGGAACTTTTTTTTATTCTAAACATAGGTGGAATTGTATTTATTTAGTATGTTCTGTTATGTCACAGCTCTAGGTATAGGCTCAGCTACAGGCCAAAAAAACTTCACGGACCATCAGCCAATAAACACATCAGAGTTCTCCACATAAATATGTATTATTTAATTGTGGCCCCCAAAAATATTAACAGAAGTTTCTTCATGTGAGAAAACGCGGAAAAGCTGCCGCATGTGTCAAGAGCAAGGCGGCTGACTCCGCGTCCAACGCGGCGGTTTGCACACATAGACACGCGTCTGGTAGTATGGTGGAATGCGGAAAAGCCGCCGCATGTCCTGACAGCAAAGCGGCTGTTTCCACGTCCAACGCGGCGGTTTGCATGCAGCAGCGTGCGCTTGGTGTGGCTGGGTCTGTTAGTGCACATAGGCAGATGGAGAGCTACGCGCGCGCGGGCCTGAACTCAGGACCTTTATACCAGCAGGGGGAGTTTCAGCTGATCAGTAAGGTCAGCTGATTCCTGCAGGACTCATGATTGGCTGAATGGCTCGGGCGGGGCGGCAGAGTCCAGCAACTATATATTCTGCTGCTTGTCAGTTGCTGGTTGTCTGCCATTGCTAACACTTCGTGAAGGCACTCAGACCATAGTCAGATCCTTACAGTGTGTTTGAACTAGGTGGACCTGGGAATTCACACTTAGCCAGATTCTGTTGATAGCTTAAAGTACTAATTGAATTGTATTATTTGTTAGACCAGTTCCAGGGTGTTGATGATCACGGAACTCACACCCCAGACTAGGAATACTGTGTATCTTCTGTGTATTCTCTAGCATAGTTCCAGGGTGTTGAGATCAAGGTCCTCACACCCAAGATTAGGGAACTGTATTGTCTTTGTGTTATATTCCAGACTAGTTCCAGGGTGTTGATGATCACGGAACTCACACCCAAGACTAGGGATTTGTATTATCATTTATGTTATACTCCAGACTAGTTCCAGGGTGTTGATGATCACGGAACTCACACCCAAGACTAGGGAATTGTATTATCATTTATGTTATGCTCTAGACTAGTATTGCTATTACTGTGTTACGTTAGCCCAGTTCAGGGCAATACCTTGCATATTAGCAGCAGGGCTTCCTGCAACCCAGTCTTGGTCCCTCGCCCAGGGGTCCACAGGCTGTTGGAATATCACCCATAGTCAGGGGTGAATTCCTCAGGAGTCTTAGGCCGCCAGCTCTCCTGGTGGTCTTCACTCAGAGTTGTTACTGTTGCACCAAACACTTACACTCTCTAAGGTATCTAGAGGTTAGACATATCTGATTATTGACAATTCCGCAGATCCTCAATAATCGGGTATATCTGTATTCTTGGGGATACTGCGGATCGCCAAGGATCAGATTCTCTCTCTGGTTGCTGACACCGATCGTTACAGAATGGCAGACCGAACCCAAATGGACGCACTGTGTAGCCATGTTGAAGTCCTGACCACCGCGGTAAACCAACTTTCCGCGGCAGTTTTGAACCAACAGACCCAGATATGTCAGATATTTAGGGCTATTTCACAACTTCAATTAGTGCGATCTCCTCTTAGCACAGACATACGTATGCCTGTACCTGAAAGGTTTTCTGGCGACAGATCTGACTTTCGAAACTTTAGAAATAGAGTGTTATCATACTTTGAGTTAAGGCCTAACTCGTCTGGAACTGAGGCACAGAGAATTACATTCATTAAGACTCTGTTGTCAGGGGATTCCCAGACCTGGGCATATGGTCTTCCTATTGGGCATCAGGCCCTGACCTCGGTCGATGAATTTTTTAAGGCTATGGCTATGATTTACGATGACCCGGACATCGCCTCGACTGCTGAATGGAAGCTCAAGCTTCTACGTCAGGGCAAAGGTCCGGTAGAGAATTATGCTGCGGAGTTCAGGAGGTGGGCAGTCTCGGCTAGATGGGACGCATTCGCTCTCCTAGATTGTTTTTGGGCCGGATTGTCAGATACTATTCATGAGGTAATGATAGGTCATCCTGAGCCCGAATCATTGGATGAGGCAATCTCTTTGGCCATACAGATAGATCACCGGTTGCGCCACCAGAGACAGGTTCGTGGTAGAGTGGCCAGAAGGTCTATCTTACACGACTCTTCTCGGTCACCCTCACCCCCAGGTGAACCTATGCAAATTGGGTATACAAGGTTGAGTCTGGGGGAAAAGAGTCGCAGGAGTCCAAAGAAGAACGCTTTACATGGGCCAGACAAATGCTATCGCCTAGGATTAGTCAAAACCATAGGTGAGCAGGGTTCATCCCTGAACGACGGTCGGCTGATCCTTCCTTGTTCGGTTACATGGAAAGGTCGGACCAAGCCTGCAGAAGCCATGGTGGACTCGGGTTCGTCAGCGAACCTCATAGATTACGACTTTGCCAAAAGTTTGGGGATACCGTTATCTGCACCCGAACGGCAGATTTCGGTCACTGCAAATGGATGACTCTCCATTGCGCAGTGCCCAGTTTCTTTCCCAAACCCCCCTACTGTCATGTTGTTTAGGGGCATTGCATGAAGAGAGTTTACAGTTCCTGGTCCTGCCGATGAAAGGCTCTGCTGTTGTTCTCGGTATGCCCTGGTTACAACTTCACTCTCCACTAATTGACTGGGCTTCAGGACAGCTACTGAACTGGTCAGCCCATTGTCATGAGCACTGTTTGAAGAAGGGTGAGGTGGATAAAACCAGGATACAGGTTGCAGGAATGGCAGGACAGTGTACAGATATTTCTAATGGTTCCTGTTCCTCACGGTTACCTCTCATGCATAAATCTGATAGCAAAAGCCCCAAAGCAGACGCTTTAGACAGGGGTTTTGGGCCCAAAACCATTCTACCACCGAAAAAACAGGCTGACAAGAAATCATTTTCTGTATCCCTGCCCGGGTCAGCGCTGCATGTGGATTCCACTCCCTCCCTCCCTGGGTTGATTGATGGCCGGCCTGAGTATGAGATAAAGAGGAAATTCTCTAACTTACATCCTGGAAAGCCAGGAAGGAGATGTCCGGAGTCCACTCCCCAGGGGGGGGGGGGGGGGTACTGTGAGAAAACGCGGAAAAGCTGCCGCATGTGCCAAGAGCAAGGCGGCTGACTCCGTGTCCAACGCGGCGGTTTGCACGCATAGACACGCGTCTGGTAGTATGGTGGAATGCGGAAAAGCCGCCGCATGTCCTGACAGCAAAGCGGCTGTTTCCGCGTCCAACGCGGTGGTTTGCATGCAGCAGCGTGCGCTTGGTGTGGCTGGGTCTGTTAGTGCACATAGGCAGATGGAGAGCTACGCGCGCGCGGGCCTGAGCTCAGGACCTTTATACCAGCAGGGGAAGTGTCAGCTGATCAGGAAGGTCAGCTGATTCCTGCAGGACTCATGATTGGCTGAAAGGCTCAGGCGGGGCGGCAGAGTCCAGCAACTATATATTCTGCTGTTTGTCAGTTGCTGGTTGTCTGCCATTGCTAACACTTCGTGAAGGCACTCAGACCATAGTCAGATCCTTACAGTGTGTTTGAACTAGGTGGACCTGGGAATTCACACTTAGCCAGATTCTGTTGATAGCTTAAAGTACTAATTGAATTGTATTATTTGTTAGACCAGTTCCAGGGTGTTGATGATCACGGAACTCACACCCCAGACTAGGAATACTGTGTATCTTCTGTGTATTCTCTAGCATAGTTCCAGGGTGTTGAGATCAAGGCCCTCACACCCAAGATTAGGGAACTGTATTGTCTTTGTGTTATATTCCAGACTAGTTCCAGGGTGTTGATGATCACGGAACTCACACCCAAGACTAGGGATTTGTATTATCATTTATGTTATATTCCAGACTAGTTCCAAGGTGTTGATGATCACGGAACTCACACCCAAGACTAGGGAATTGTATTATCATTTATGTTATGCTCTAGACTAGTATTGCTAATACTGTGTTACATTAGCCCAGTTCAGGGCAATACCTTGCATATTAGCAGCAGGGCTTCCTGCAACCCAGTCTCGGTCCCTCGCCCAGGGGTCCACAGGCTGTTGGAATATCACCCATAGTCAGGGGTGAATTCCTCAGGAGTCTTAGGCCGCCAGCTCTCCTGGTGGTCTTCACTCAGAGTTGTTACTGTTGCACCAAACACTTACACTCTCTCAGGTGTCTAGAGGTTAGACATATCTGATTATTGACGATTCCGCAGATCCTCAATAATCGGGTATATCTGTATTCTTGGGGATACTGCGGATCGCCAAGGATCAGATTCTCTCTCTGGTTGCTGACATCGATCGTTACACTTCACCTGTTTTTCTTATGTTTATACTTTATACTGCTTATACTGGTTCTGTTTTGTTATGATGGACCATCCCATCTCACCAGGGGTGTAAATACATATCATGGGATGCCAGTAAAACTTGTTAAGTGGGGTTCCCTAATGTTTACATCTCCTTTTTCTCGTGTTGACCCAAACCTTATGTGAGCCCATCAGATAGGAGTCATATAACAAGTGCAGCCAGCATGATCCCCTACTGTAACAGTGAAGCCACCATAACTCCCACCACCTGTAACAAGTACGGCTATGAAGGAGAGCACTAATTTGGAGGGAGGGTGGATAGTTGAGTCCCTCTCAGCCATGTTTACACCTATAGCTGCACGGGATGCATTTCCAATATTTACACCTGACATAAAATCAGTAAGATCAGCTCTCTTTAGTACCTGGCTGGAATAGCAAACATCTGAAGCTAGTTTCCCAAAAAATGGGCTGCGCTCACAATCCAAATAGTCTCCAATCTGGAGCACAATTAAATCACCCTAAAAAACGCACGCAGTGCTTAATTCTGTATGTACACAGTTATGAGCAGCATAACACCACAGCACTCCACCAGAATGTGGAAAGAATCAACTTTCTCTCCTCTCCATCGTGATTACACTAACTGGATGCAAACTTGTTCATGGCACATCAATAACCTGATGAGTTATGGCTGATCTCCAGCGGCTCCAGGGGTCCCGACTCCAAAGTGAATCCAACAATCAGCTTTTATTTCACAGCGGCGCAGTTATAGATACAGGAGCAGGGGCATAGCAATAGGGGTTGCAGAGGTTGCAACAACATCGGGGCCCTTGGGCCAGAGGGGCCCCTAAGGGCCCTCCCTTAACTGAAGTATTATCTCTCTACTGGTCCTGTGCTCATAATAATCACTTCTATAGGTACTTTGAATAGTGGTAATCATTAACTAGCTGTTCTCCATTCTCTTCTTGCACCTCTGACACTGTAGTTGCCATTGGCAGGTTTTTGTGCGCCGTATCAATTGTTATTTATAGAATGCTTGAGGGGCCCCATTGTAAAACTTGCATCGGGGCCCACAGGTCCTTAGCTATGCCACTGTACAGGATCAATGTTTGTGGGGCTCTACCATGGATACAAGCCGCTGCCAGTACACCTCCATCCCGTCCCTGCCAGCGTGTCCATAAACTCGTCCTTGGCTTCAGCAGTACGCCAGGCTCTGTCTCACATGGTTCGTCATATAATGACTCATCAGGGTGTCCGCCATAACTCATAAGGTTATTAATGTGCCCTGAGCACATTTCCATCTGGTGAGTGTAATCACAACGGGGTGAGAGATTTGATTCCTTCCTTCGTGAGAAGTGGAACGAAAATCATACATGATTCCAAACATTTTTACAAATAAATAACTGCAAAGTGTGGTGTGCGTAATTATTCGGCCCCCTGAGACAATACTTTGTAGAACCACCTTTTGCTGCAATTACAGCTGCCAGTCTTTTAGGGTATGTCTCTACCAGCTTTGCACATCTAGAGACTGAAATCCTTGCCCATTCTTCTTTGCAAAACAGCTCCAGCTCAGTCAGATTAGATGGACAGCGTTTGTGAACAGCAGTTTTCAGATCTTGCCACAGATTCTCAATTGGATTTAGATCTGGACTTTGATTGGGCCATTCTAACATATAGATAGGTTTTGTTTTAAACCATTCCATTGTTGCCCTGGCTTTATATTTAGGGTCATTGTCCTGCTGGAAGGTGAACCTCCGCCCCAGTCTCAAGTCTTTTGCAGTCTCCAAGAGGTTTTCTTCCAAGTTTGCCCTGTATTTGGCTCCATCCATTTTCCCATCAACTCTGACCAGCTTCCCTGTCCCTGCTGAAGAGAGGCACCCCCAGAGCATGATGCTGCCACCACCATATTTGACAGTGGGGATGGTGTGTTCAGAGTGATGTGCAGTGTTAGTTTTCCGCCACACATAGCGTTTTGCATTTTGGCCAAAAAGTTCCATTTTGATCTCATCTGAACAGAGCAGCTTCTTCCACATGTATGCTGTGTCCCCCACATGGCTTGTGGTAAAATGCAAATGGGACAGCTTATGCTTTCCTGTTAACAATGGCTTTCTTCTTGCTACTCTTCCATAAAGGCCAACTTTGGGCAGTGCATGACTAATAGTTGTCCTATGGACAGATTCCCCCACCTGAGCTGTAGATCTCTGCAGCTCGTCCAGTGTCACCATGGGCCTCTTGACTGCATTTCTGATCAGCGCTCTCCTT
The DNA here is from genome assembly GCF_040937935.1 of Hyperolius riggenbachi. Taxonomy (NCBI): domain Eukaryota; kingdom Metazoa; phylum Chordata; class Amphibia; order Anura; family Hyperoliidae; genus Hyperolius; species Hyperolius riggenbachi. The sequence continues at coordinate 340,910,259 of NC_090648.1, read as the reverse complement.
GTTCGGCCTGTGAGTTTAGGTGGATGGCCTTGTCTTGGTAGGTTTACAGTTGTGCCATACTCCTTCCATTTCTGAATGATCGCTTGAACAGTGCTCAGTGGGATGTTCAAGGCTTTGGAAATATTTTTGTAGCCTAAGCCTGCTTTAAATTTCTCAATAACTTGATCCCTGACCTGTCTTGTGTGTTCTTTGGACTTCATGGTGTTGTTGCTCCCAATATTCTCTTAGACAACCTCTGAGGCCATCACAGAGCAGCTGTATTTGTACTGACATTAGATTACACACAGGTGCACTCTATTTAGTCATTAGCACTCATCAGGCAATGTCTATGGGCAACTGACTATATTTATTTGTAAAAAAATGTTTGGAATCATGTATGATTTTTGTTTTACTTCTCATGTGTACACCACTTTGTATTGGTCTTTCACGTGGAATTCCAATAAAATCGATTCATGTTTGTGGCAGTAATCTGACAAAATGTGGAAAACTTCAATGGGGCCGAATACTTTTGCAAGCCACTGTACATTATTAATCACTATGTGCATTATTTTAATACTATATTTGTATGCTTTTTAGGGTGACCCCATTGTGCTTCAGGTTGGAGACTATTTGGATTGTGAGAGCAGCCTGCTTTTTTGAAATCTTGTGACAGGGAAGGAGTGTGGTGACACTTTTCAAAGCTGCGAGCCACTAACTAACATTGTGTTAATCTCTTCATCCATTGGAGTGCAGTTTTTCTCTGTTGTTTTTTAGGCATCTGAAGCTGCACAACTGTGCATATCTCTGCTTAGTTTTCCACCAACAATATGGTAGCCCACAGTGAAAGCCTTGAACTACATCAGAGCTTCTTTACTGGCATTCCAAAATGACAGCAAAGTGGAGATTACCATATAATATCACATATTACTGTGCTTATGTTTTGGCTTCAGCCTTGTTTAAGTTACATACAAACAACTACCATGCAGCTACGGGAGTTAAAGGGACACTTAAGTCAAACAAAAAAAAGACACATTAGCACCCTCTATGCTGCTATATGCTATATGATATATGCTATAGCAGCATAGATGGCGCTATTGTGGCCAGGAACGCGAAGAATCACTCGCGCCCCCAGCCTGTCAGCTCCTGTCACCGAAACAGGAAGTGACTGCCGGCGGGGCCAGGAGGATCGGAGGGAGACGGCGAAGGCACCGGACAGCTGCAGGGGGCCATTGGAAGCCCCAGGTGAGTAAAACTCATTTTTTCTTTTTGACTTTAGTGTCCCTTTAAAGTGAGTAAGAACACTTGATCTGCATACTCATTCTGGGTCAGTGATACACAATGGGCTTGATTCACAAAAGAGTGCTAACTGGTAGCACGGCCGTTTTCGCACGAATTTTCGCATTGCGCGCGATTGCGAAATTTCACGCGACACGATAACAGTTTTCGCGCACAAACGCGCATTTTCGCACGAAGACGCTATCAATTTCGCGTTTGCAAATTGTATCGTTTCGTAACAGTTAGCACTCTTTTGTGAATCAAGCCCAATGTATTAGCAGCATATGATCAGTTCAGCTGACAGGCAAGTAGAATTTTTTAAAAGGAATACCAGAAATGGTACCAGATCATTCATATTCCTCTTTTTTCAGATATCATTAACTACCTGAAGACCACTCCATGCCCATGGGCGTGGCTGCGGCGGCAGCCCCAGGACCGCCTAACGCCAATTGGCGTCAAGTCCTGGAGCTGCAGTTTGCAGGAGATTGCGCACAGGCTGCGCGCGCATCTCCTGCTTGGGGGGCGGAGCTCCGCCCCACCTTCAGTCTCCGAGCGGCAATTGCCGCTCGGAGACTGTTAGCCGTCTTTTCTGTAAATACAGCACTGCGATCAGCAGGAGTGCTGTACTGGGGACAGCCATGTGACACGGCTGTCACCCTGGGGCACTTGGGAGCGATCGACAGTGATAGGCTGAAGCCTATCACAGTCAATCGCTGTGATAGGCTGGCTGGGGGAGGGAGGGAGGCTGGCTTGGGGAGGCAGCAGGAACTTTTTTCTTTTTAATAAAAAAAGACTTTAAATATTTATATTACAAAAAAAAAAACTGGGGGGCAATCAGACCCCACCAACAGAGAGCTCTATTGGTGAGGGGAAAAGGGGGGGCGGGGAATCACTAGTGTGCTGTGTTGTGCGGCCCTGCAGCTTGGCCTTAAAGCTGCAGTGGCCCTTTTAGTAAAAAAAATAGCCTGGTCTCTAGGGGGATTTAGCACTGTGGTCCTGAAGTAGGTAAACACCAGACCAAATAAGACAAGACAAGACAAATAACATTTATGTTGCGCTTTTCTCCTTGCGGACTCAAAGCGCCAGAGCAGAGCAGCAGCCACTAGGGCGCGCTCTATTGGCAGTAGCAGTGTAAGGGAGACTTGCCAAAGGTCTCTCACTGAATTAGTGCTGGCTTACTGAACAGGCAGAGCCGAGATTCGAACCCTGGTCTCCTGTGTCAGAGGCAGAGCCCTTAACCATTACACCATCAGCCAAATACTAGAAGTCATGTTCTGAAAATAGCTGGGAACACATGAAGGTAACAATCTCAAATTCAGAGTCATAGAAACTTGGAGGGAGAACTAATTCGGGGTCTGGCGGTTGGTGGAACCCCGAATTACCCTTGCACAGGATGCACACTATAGCACTAGTGCTATAGCAGCGCCCAGCTACCATCTGCTTCACCAGACTGGCCCACCATCAGCCCTTCTTGAAATGCTCTTATAGAAATGTTGAACTGTGTAGTGGAATATTGTTCCATTTCTTAAGAAGAAATTCCATCAATTCTATCGGAAATTAAGAAATTGACAATCTACTTTATGCCATGTAGTTCCGAAGTGCCTATAAAGCTTCACAAATGCCCAGATGTGGTAACTGAGGAGGCTGCAGAAAGTATTTAAACATCATCCTCATGTTTATGAAAGAACTCTTGATATTTTACCAGCTTGTATAAGAGCATTATCATCCTGGAATGCGTAAACATCATGGAGAAACAGCAATTATGTCATAAGGCTCACCTTTACTGAATGGTAATTACATCTTAAGGTTTTCTTTTTCTGGCAACATGATCTCTAATTCCTTGCCTCTATTCACACCGCCATGCAAAGAGATCATAGGACTTGCTGACTCTAATGAGATGGTTGCTCACACTATTGTGGATTCCTCATGATGATTACCAATGTAAACCTGTCCAGGTATAGGAAAAACGGTGAATCTAATTCAAACCATGTACATTATTTTGCCTTTGTTAAAGAGAGTTTGTGCTTCTTACAGGTTGTGGGTCTTGGTCTTCTGGTGTTTGTGAAACTGCTAAAAGTGCATTTGTGGTTGAAGTGGAGACATGCTGATCTACTACAGTAGTCCCCGTTTGTAGTTGTGTTTAAATCTATATACTTGTGGTATTCAGTACCTTTCCTGTAAGTTGTCTCTTTAGCCATATCCGTGAACTTTGACATTGTGACTAAGACCATTATAATATTTTACAGCCTATCCCTGTCTGACACATGCAGCCGTTATTCTTGAAACTGCTCTATCCACACGTTGAATACATATTTTTTTAACAATGCATACAAAATTGAGGTACCAATTATTTGGCCTCTTTGGAAGCCACACTAGCTAACTCATGATGCTTTCGAAATTCACATATCAAGGTGCTAATTGATAGGACTCTTTTATAGGTCACACCTACTGTTAATTGGCAGGCAGCCTCTTTACAAACTTCTGAATGAGAAGGAGATAAGGGTAAAAACTGTCAGTTATACTTAACTCCATGGCAACCATAAAAAGATTGTTCCCTTTTCATTCAGAACCACATTGGACAGCTCTCCAAAGTACTTCCGAATTTCTGTACATGCCTTTAAAACATTAGTGCTGTTAGCTTATATGAAGATTTGTCAACAACCAGAGCAGCATATGTCTCCCAGACTGTTTCAGTTACATAGACCAATAATTTCAAAGTGAAAAAACTGACTTTATCTTTCCAAAATATGAGTTACCTCAAAACAGACCACCTTAAAATACAATGGATACCAATACCAATGAATTCAGTCACTTTCTACACTGGAGCATTGATAGCAGAGGGCATATTTTCTCATGGGCATTCACTAATCAGGCTCCTTTGTTACAGCTAATACCAAAGACAACTTTCAGTACCATAGACAGCACTCTCTTTTAGTCTTTCCTCAGTATGTACATAATAAAAACATTCTCCATTTAACTTTGCATTCCTGGGTACTGTGCACCTTTATAGGTTTTGTTTTTAATTCATAAAGGTGGTGGTACCATTATTTTTGAAAGAGAGCATCCATTTACTGAAGAAACTACAGAAGATCCCTTTGCTCAAACTAAATGTGCCTACATGTACATGACCTTAGGAATTATATATCAGTAGCCAGTGAAAAGCAGTATAGTCTGTTAGAGAAATAGTTGCATTTTAAGTATATTTGACTAGCCATCTACAGTACATCAGATATTCAAAAGACATATTTTTTAGAAAAACGTTTTATTAATTTATTTATTTTTAAATGTATGGACAATTGCCTACTGCAGCCATAAGGTGCCCATTAATGAGGCAATTTTACTCATCGATTGACCTTCCACTCTGGCAATTGCGATTGGAAGGAAAGCATTGATAAGGCCCATAAATGCAATAAAAAATATAACAAATCCAATAATGTCAGATTTAATTCATCCCCAAAATGGATTGTTACAACGATCGCTAGATTGGTCATTTGTAGTCAAATGGCACTATCAACACTGTTTCACTCTGATTGAGCGAAAGGTCAATCATTCAGTAAAATGTAATCATTAATGATAGTTATGCAGAAAAGAGGGTGAATTTAAATGAATTTAAGAGTACTCAGGACCATGTGCATCATGCATGCCCAAACTACTTGAAGTTACACTCCATACAGCTTGAATAGGAGGTGGAATAAGCAAAACATTTGCTGATTCAGGTTTATAGTACAGTATGTTGGACTCTATGCGGCAGTATTCTGGAATGGTAGAATGTTAGCAGATAGTTTTGACCAGTGCAGGATTAAAACATGTTTACACTGTGCTACAAAAAGCGCCTTACCACCACAGACTACCTTGGCTGAGCACTGCTGCTTGGTTTCAGCAAACCCTAGGTGAAGTGAGCTTAAGGGTCCACCCACCTCTGCAGTTACAGTGGTCCAGAGAAGAAGAAAAATAGTCCTCATCACTTGCCACTTTATTACATACAGTAGACATGTTTAATTCCTTCCTTGTTAACATAAATCAGCCGCCCTCACATGGCAGCAACTCAATGCATTTAGGCATCAACATGTGGTAAAGACAAGTTGCTTAGGTTCAAACAGAGCATCAGAATGGGGAAGAAAGTGGATTTAAAAGGAACCCAAGGTGTGTGACCTATGGAAGCTGCCATACTGATTTCCTTTTAATCAATACCCGTTGCCTGGCAATTCTGCTGATCATTCTGGTCAGTAAGTTCTAAATAACACACTTGAAACAAGCATGCAGCTAATCTTTATTATTATTATTTATTGTATTTATAAAGCATCAACATATTACGCAGCGTTGGACAATAAATATATACAATGATACAAGGATAACAGAAATATCAAGGTTATACAACATAGAACAACGTTATACATGCAAATTGTACAAAATACATGATCATGTGATATGGGCTGGTTAGGTAGGTCCAGTAATACAAGTACAGGCTGTCATAGGACAGGAGCACATGCTCCTGTAGATTACACTAGGGAATGGAGGACCCTGCCAGAAGCTTACAATCTAAAGAGCAGGGTGGAAACACTAGGTGGGGCTGTGAAATATTCAGTAGAGAGTTACTGTGTGGTAGGAGGTGGGTAGGCCATCATAAAGAGGTGGGTTTTGAGGGCTTGCTTGAATGTATTGAAAGAGGGAGCAAGTATGATGTGTGGTGGAAGGGTGTTCCAGAGGGTGGGGGCAGCTCTTGAGAAATCCTGCAGGCGGGCATGGAAGTGGGAAATGCGTGGTGTGGTGAGGCGAAAGTCATTGGAGGATCAGAGGGGGTGACCTGGTGTATACCTGTGAACAAGCTCTGAGATGTAGGTAGGGCATGTTTTGTGCACAGATTTATATGCCAGACATATAATCTTGAAAGTTATTCTGAAATGGATAGGGAGCCAGTGCAGGGATTCACAAAGGGGAGATGTGGATGCGGAGTGGTGCGAAGAATGGATGAGTCTTGCAGCCGCATTCATCACTGATTGAAGGGGGGCAGTGCGTTTCAAGGGGAGGCCAGAAAGGAAGGAGTTACAGTAATCAAGGCGGAAGATGATGAGGGCATGGATGAGCAGTTTGGACGTGTCCGGGGTTAAGAAGGGGCGGATTTTGGAGATAGGTGGAAATTGCAGGCTCTGGCGATGTTTTGGATCTGTGAGATGAAGGCGAGGTCAGAGTCCAAGGTGACACCCAGACAGCGGGCCTGGGAGGTAGGGCGAATGGTTGTGTTGTCGATTGTGAGGTGGAAATCTTGGAGGGGTGCAGCAGCATGGGGTGGAAAGATCAGGAGCTCAGTTTTGTCTAGGTTAAGCTTTAGGAACCTAGCAGACATCCAGGGGGAAATTGTTGAGAGACACGAGGAGACCTTGTTTATGGTGGTGAATGAGAGATCGGGGGTCTGGAGGTAAATCTGAGTGTCATCGGCATAAAGGTGGTATTTGAAGCCCAGGGAGGAGATAAGCTTGCCAATTGAGGAAGTGTATATGGAGAAAATAAGGGGGACCAGAACAGAGCCCTGGGGGACCCCGACCCAGAGGAGGGCAGGGGTTGAGGAGGAGCCATTGAAGGAAGTTGTGAAGGAGCATTTGGATAGGTAGGAGGAGATCAAGGCCAAGGCAAGACCATGGATGCCCATGGACTGTAGTGATTGAAGGAGGAGGGGGTGGTCAACAGTGTCAAATGCTGTGGAGAGGTCAAGGAGGAGCAGGATGTAATAACTGCTTTTGGCCCTGGCAAAGGTAAGGTCGTTGACCACCTTGGCGAGGGCTGTTTCAGTTGAGTGTGCAGGTCGGAAACCAGACTGTAGGGGGTCAAGTAGGGTATTGGTGTTGATGTATTGGGTAAGGCGTTGGTGGACTAGGTGTTCGAGGAGTTTAGAAGCATAGGGAAGGAGGGAGATTGGGCGGTAGCTTGAGGGTAGGGATGGGTCGAGTGAGGGTTTTTTCAGCAGGGGAAGTACAGTGGCCTGTTTGAATACTTTGGGGAAGGTGCCTGTGGAAAGGGATAGATTGAAGAAGGAGGTGAGGACTGGGGCCAGGTCAGGGAAGTGGGGACAAAGAGTATTTGCGGGTACAGGATCGCAGGGGGAGGAGGTGGGGGGGGGAAAGCTGCTAGCAGCAGGCTGACTTCATCTATGGTGGCAGGAGCAAAAGAGGTGAGGGGTGGATGAGGCAGGGGAGCAGCTGGGAGGGAAGGCAAGGGGACAACCTGAGAGGCGTTGGGAGGGGAGGGATGGAGAAGGGAAATTTCATTGTACATTGTTGCAATTTTAGTGGTGAAGTGGTTGGCAAAGTCATTGGCTGAGAGGGAGGAGCTGGGAGGGTGAGGAGTGGGGTTGAGGAGGGAATTAAAGGTAGTAAAAAGCCGTCGAGGGTTGATAGCTTGGGTTCCAATCAGTGCTGCAAAGTACCTTTGTTTAGCCTCAGAGAGGGCAGTGTGGAAGAGTAACAGTTTGGCCTTGCAATCTAGGAAGTCAGAATTAAGACGTGATTTCCTCCATTTCAGTTTGGCTGCTCGAGTTTCTTTCCTGATGTTACGTGTGTGGGTGTTGTGCCAAGGTTGGGGGGCTTGTTAGGGCGGAAGATTGAGGGGGCAGCTTGATCTAAAGCAGATGAGAGGGCAAGGTTATATTGTGCAGCCGCTTCATTGGGGCATGTGAGGGTGGGTAGGTGGGAGGAGAGGGAGAGAAGGGGACTTGCTAGGACATTTGGGCTGAGATTACGTAGGTCTCTCTGCCATCGATCAGGCTGAGGGGTGGGGAGAGAAGTGGTTGATAGGGAAATGGTGAAGGTGAGGAGGTGATGGTCGGAGATAGGGAAAGGTGCGATGTCCAGGTTGCTGAGGGAGGTGGACTTCGAGAATATGAGGTCAAGAGTATGACCAGCGTGGTGGGTGAGGGAATTTGTGTGCTGAGAGAGATCAAGGAATTGGTGAGGGAGAGTAGCTGTTTGGCAGCAGTGGAGTTAGGCTCATCAATAGGTACGTTGAAATCCCGGAGAATGATGGTGGGGAGGTCAGATGACAGAATGTGGGGGAGCCACGAAGCCAAGTTGTCAAGGAAGAGTGAAGTTGGAGATGGGAGTGATATAGGACCGCAATGATGGCTGGGAGAGGTTGGTACAGGTGGATTGCATGGGCCTCAAAGGATGAGAAGTACAGGGAAGGGGGTGGTGATAGGACCCGGAAGGTGCAGGATGCGGAAAGAAGCAGACCCACCTCTCCTTCAGTCCTGTTGTCAGGTCTGGGTGTGTGACTGAGGTGCAGTCCCCCATAGGAGAGAGCAGCGGCTGCAGTACAGTCAGAGGGGGTGAGCCATGTCTCTGTGAGGGCGAGGAAGGTCAGGGATTTGGAGAGGAAGAGCTCATGGATGGATGTGAGCTTGTTGCGGACAGATCTGGCATTCCAGAGACCACAAAACAGAGGGATAGAGTGCCTGGGGGTTGTATGGATGGGAATGAGCTTATAATGGTGAGGTCTGCGGGTGCAAGAGGAGTGTGGTGGGGCTGGGAGGGGGGTGGCTGGGAGTTTAGGGACCAGTGAGGGTCTAGGGATGGGTGGGTAGAGGATGGAGGGAGAAAGTACTGGGACAAGCTGGAGAAGGTGGAGGAATTGCATGTGGTAGTGGTGGAGAGGTGGCAAAGAGTTGAGAGGAATATGGTGGGTGAAGTGTGGGTGAGCCAGGGAAAGGGCAGGGCGGAAGGGGTACATTACTTTGTGTGGTGATGAGGCTGGCAGTGGTTTAGACTGAGGTAGATGTGTAGAGAATGGTGGAAGAGGCATGGAGTAGGAGAGAGGAAGAAATATGCGTGCAAGGTTTGGATAGTGATCAGGAATGCAGGTGAGGCTAAAAGGTTGAGAAGGTTACCTTGGTGTAAAGCTGAATTCTGCTGAATTGCTGTTGAATTCTGGTAAATTCTGGTTAATTTCCACCCTTTAAAGACGACGATGCTTGTTTAGAGTCTATGGCTTAAAGTATTAGATGCTATCCATTTACATAACTGTACTTTCTAATCCTTCTTAATATATATACATTAACCTCCTTGCCGGTTCAATTCCTCCGGCAAGGAGGCAGCGCAGGAGTTTTTTTTTGTTTTTTGTTTTTTTAAATCATGTAGCGAGCCGAGGGCTCGCTACATGATAGCCGCTGAGCGGCGGCATCCCCCCACCCACTCCGATCGCCTTCGGCGATCAGAGTATGCAGGAAATCCCGTTGAGAACGGGATTCTCAACGGGATTTCCTGCAGGGCTTTCCCGGTCGCCATGGTGACGGGGCGGGATGCCGTCACCGATGTCATGGACGTCAGGACGTCATAGGGAATCCCGATCCGCCCCTCAACGCTGCCTGGCACTGATTGGCCAGGCAGCGCAGGGGTCTGGGGCGGGGGAGCGGATCGGCGCGGCGGATTACGGCAGGTCGGCGGCGAGCGGCGGCGAGCGGAAGTTACAAGCAGCTAGCAAAGTGCTAGCTGCTTGTAACAAAAAAAAAAATTATGCAAATCGGCCCAGCGGGGCCTGAGCAATCCTCCTGCGCAGGTTACCCCGAACTGAGTTCGGGATAACCGGCAAGGAGGTTAAGTGTATGCGAAGAAGAACCATGCCAAATGGTCCTGGACTTCATACCAGACAGTTTTCTCACCATACCTGCATGGACAGTTTCCTCAAACAGTGCTTTCGAAAGCTCCAGTGGTAACTCAAAGTTGATTGGACTTCATATGGTAGAGGCCAGGGAGTTGTTATGTGGAATGTGGGAGGGCCTTCACTTGGGTCTGAGGCTGGTATTTCACATCAGGAAAGCCCTGTTTGGCAAAACAAGCTGTCCAGGATTAGTGATGGTCAAACATCCATCACTAACGCAGACCATTTGCAAATTTTACTGTGAAAAATTGTGCATATTTAGGGTGAGCCCTATTGACGTCAATGGCGGGCAAAGTTCTAAAACCTTCAGGGCAGCTCTGCAACCACAATTTCATTTAAAAAGGTGTACAGAGTACAGTATACAAAAGCCCAGACAGGTGCGTGATAGAGGGAGATCAATGGCAAAATATTTGCCCAAAAATACGTATTTTATGGAAAAGCTTTTTTCATGGCTTTTAAAAGTGATGTCAATACCGCCGACTTTAACGGTTAATAGCAAAGCCCCCATACATGATATAAACACCAAATTTGCATGGTATGTTAAAGAGGAACTGTAACGACAAAACGGCCCCTGGGGGGTACTCACCTCGGGTGGGGGAAGCCTCAGGATCCTAATGAGGCTTCCCACGCCGTCCTGCGTCCCTCGGGGGTCTCGCTGTAGCCCTCCGTACAGCCGTGACGCAATATTTACCTTCCTGGCTCCTGCGCAGGCGCTCTGATGGCTGTCGGCGCCGAAGTAGGCGGAAATACCCGATCGCTGTCGGGTCTGCTCTACTGCGCAGGCGCAAGTTTCCGGCGCCTGCGCAGTAGAGCGGACCCGACGGAGATTGGGTATTTCCGTCTATTTCCGTGACGAAAGTCGCCACAGCGCCCCCGCTGGAGCCAGCAAAGGTAAATATTGAAGCTACAGTCGGCTCTGTCGCCGGCTGTTCGGAGGGCTGCAGCGAGACCCCCGTGGGACAGAGGATGGCGTGGGAAGCCTCATTAGGATCCGGAGGCTTCCCCCACCCGAGGTGAGTACCCCCCAGGGGAGGTTTTTGTTGTTACAGAGTCTCTTTAAGGAGAACAGTGGAAACAAGGGGAAAAAAACTTTTAAAAAGACGTCAGGTTTTGAGAAAAGTTTTAATTACAATTGGAAAACTTTCTTTAAATGTGGTTAAATGACAGATAATGTATCAACATATCGGTAGTGATTGAAGATAGGAAAATGGTGAAGGTGAGGAGGTGATGGTTGAAGAGTCCAGATCATAGGTAAATTTGCCAGGGGCCATACATCGATGTCTGGCATGGCATTGCCAGTTCCACCAGGTTTCCAGCTGATAATTACGCACTGCCCGCCGGCGAACAATTTCCTCCATCACTATCCAGGACTTATAAAAACACTGCATGCAGTGCTTACACTACAGGTTTGCAACCTGTTTGATATTTTGAATCTACTACAAGGTCACATTAAAGAGGTGCCATAGTGACAGATAGTAGAATGTAGGAGATAATTACGGATACCCACTTTTTCATTCATTATCCTGGTTTTAGCATCAGAAACACTTCCCATATCTATATATTGCTGTATATTGGTATGTAGCTACCCTCACAGTGATGTCACAGCCTAGGCTGTTTAGCTATCTGGAATTCTCCTCCAAGAGCATTATGGGAGACCATAGCCCATAGGAATTTAACTTCTTCTCTTGAGTTTCCTCCTGGTCAGCAAGCAAGAAAAGACTCAAACTAATTTTAACAGTACTTTTCCATCTACTTTTCTTACTGTATTGACTGCAGAGTGCAGAAAAGTTATTTTGAAACAGAAGATGAAAAAATATATCGTAGGAGAAAACTTAGGAGAAAAGGTAACTTGAATAAGGGCGCCAGTGTTATTTAAACTGGTTTTGGAACACACACAGTGATGCACCTGTCAGCAGTAAGGATATCATTACCTGTGATAAATCAGGGTGAGGAAAAAGATGAGGAAAGATCTCACAATGGGCAAACACTGACTGAATAATTTATAAAGTAATATTGTAAAAAAAAAATAAGCAATTCTATTCATTACCATATGCTTAGTACAGTTCCTCTACAGACTCTGGACAAAAAGTCCAGCCTTATTTCTTCTATCCTACAAGTTCCTATACCTGTTCTAATGTGGTCTGGCTTACTGCAGCCTTTCCTAGTTGCACTGGGTCTCTAATATATCTTATCTTCTTTTCTTTGTCAAGCTTTGTCCACCCAGAGAGGAAGGAGCTGCCTCTGCTGTGATAGGGATAAATTCTGCACGCCCCCTCCAGGCTCACTCCTGTGTGTTTATTTCTCACGTACAGACATGTCCCTGCTTTCAGTCTCAGCTGTGTCTCTGAGGCTGTGGGGGGAGGGAGCAGTCTGTCACATGCTGACAATTTGTTACCCAGACACAAGTGCAGAGTCCAGACTCTTGGCTCAGAATAAACAGCTGTGTTTATAAAGGAGTCTGAGGATTTTTGTCACGCTTCAGTGGCACAGAGCTACGGGAGGTAAAAGGTAAAACTTTATCTAAATCAGAATCACTTTATTCGCCGAGTGCGCTGTTGGCGCCCCTGGAATTGGTTGTGGTACACATGGCAATGGCAGAGACAATAAGACATACATACATACATACATACATACATACAAACATACGTGCATTACAGGTATATATGGATGGCACTGGTGCAGCATATATACCTGTAATGCATGTATGTTTGTAAACTTGCACATAGCATCTAAAGGCTGCATTCACTGTGTAATAATAAAAACCTCTCATGCAAACATAAGGCAGTATTCATCCTTTTTCTTTTCAGCATACTTCCTGTTTCGGTGGCCAACTTTGCTGTTTACAAAACACTTTATAAAACGGTTATTTTATCGCCAGTATTACAGCGGAGAGCGTCGAAAGTGTCACAGAGGGGGCTAGGAGATGTCCCTGAACAGGCTGATATGTTTATTTATATAATATTCCTTCAATACAGATTCTCTTTAACCACTTGATGACCCACCCTTTACCCCCCCCTTAAGGACCAGCGCTGGTTTGATTGATCTGTGCTGGGTGGGCTCTGCAGCCCCCAGCACAGATCAGGGTGCAGGCAGGGAGATCAGATTGCCCCCCTTTTTTCCCCCCTATGGGGATGATGTGCTGGGGGGGTCTGATCTCTCCTGCCTGCTGTGGGTGGCGGGGAGGGCACCTCAAAGCCCCCCTCCGCGGCGAAATTCCCCCTCCCTCTCCTACCTGCTGCCTCCCCCTGGTGTTCCGGGCTGCACAGGACGCTATCCGTCCTGTGCAGCCAGTGACAGGATGTGGTCTGTCACATGGCGGCGATCCCCGGCCGCTGATTGGCCGGGGATCGCCGATCTGCCTTACGGCGCTGCTGCGCAGCAGCGCCGTACAAATGTAAACAAAGTGGATTATTTCCGCTTGTGTTTACATCTAGCCTGAGAGCCGCCATCGGCGGCCCGCAGGCTATTCACGGAGCCCCCCGCCGTGATTTGACAGGAAGCAGCCGCTCGTACGAGCGGCTGCTTCCTGATTAATTAGGCTGCAGCTGGCGACGCAGTACTGCGTCGCTGGTCCTGCAGCTGCCACTTTGCCGACGCACGTTATGAGTGTGCGGTCGGCAAGTGGTTAAGAACACATTTTGGTTAATCCTTTTGCCATTTTCATCAAAGATTTAAACAGCATAATTTATGAAAGTTATCAGTGTAAACAAATTAACACCTACAAATACCTGATTCCACGATAAAATCATTTTTTTTTTTAAATTCATACCTACATGTTTTAACCTCCTAAGCAGTATGCCTGACACTGTGTCAAGCATACCGCTCGCTGGCTTCAGGAGTCCCCCAGGAATAATCTATTAGATGTAATGGCTGCAAAAGCTTTAGCTAGCACTAGGCTAGCTAGTATATCATGACTGCACGGCCCACGTCATGACGTCATGTACGATCCTCCCCATAGAGATGACCGGAGCTGTGCGGGGAGGCTGCGCCGATCGCTGGAACCAGGCTGGGTAATGTATAAGCAGCTGGATCAGGGCAATGGGGGGCGATCGGGGGGTGATGGCCACCTATACTAGCTAGCCTAGTGCTAGGTAAAGCTTTTGCAGCCATTATATCTAATAGATTTACCCTGGGGACTCTGGGACTGCAAAACCTCTTGAGCGGCGTAACGCTCAGGAGGTTAAAGTGAAAATGAAGCGAGAAGTATATGGAGGCTGACATATTTCTTTCCTTTTGAAACAATGCCAGTTGCCTGGCAGCCCTGCTGGCCTATTTGGCTGCAGTAAGAAACACCTGATCTGCTGCATATGTGTAATGTGTTCAGGGTCTATGGCTAAACGTTCTAGGGGCAGAGGATCAGCAGGACAGCCAGGCAACTAGTATTGCTTAAAAGGAAATAAATATGGCAGCCTCCATATCCCTCTTTCTTCAGGTTCCCTTTAAACCAGTGTTTAATTCCACATCAGCATACTTAATTATTTAATTATTTGTACAAATACAGTAGATCGCATTCATAGCAAGCAAAAAAAAAAAACAGTGTATGTGCAGATAAATATAGAGCAGACTCAGTCTGTTCATTGCTCATAATTAACGATGAAGTTCTTTTGGATTCATATCTTTAAAGCTTCTGCTCATAATTAGGAGTTCAGAAATTGCTCATTATTCTGAAAAATAAGAGCCTTTGTTCATTAATGAATCTGAATTTCCAGGCGGCTCTTCACTGAGTATTCTGAATAGGCCATGATATCTGATTAAGGCAGCTATCTTCTTGCTTAACAGGAAAAAATACTTTTGGTACAAACAAGCTGCCAGCACTCGTTTCCTAAGAATGAGGCATTTATCTTTCATACAAACTTGTTTTCCACTCTTTATTAGAGTTGGTTGTACAATGCAAACAGCCGTTAACAAAGACATCTTTAAAACGCTGTTATGTGTGGGTACTTTGTCACTGTTGTATGCTTTAAATATGTTTAAAATCCAACATATTTATAAACATTCCATTCTATTTTTCATTATTGTATTTCATCATATTTATTTTATTGAAATTTCCTTGAATTATTTTATAGTGCTGCCATCTCCTGTGGTGGTGGACAGGGTTCAGTATAGAAAAGGGAGGCAAGGCATAAATAGTTTGTGCATAATATTCAACAAGCAAAGTGCACTTTATGGATCCTGTAGTCACGTCACTAATTGTTGCACAAAGTATCGTAGACGGTGAGCAGAGGCGCCAAAAGGATGTTAATTGTTAAGGAGGTAGTGGTGGACTCACCTTCCCCAAACAGACACAAAGCTGTCATTTTTTGTCAAAAACAAGTTTATTTACATACTCCAAAAATAAAAAGCAGCGCGTTTCGCAGGTATATTCCTGCTTCCTCAGGCAATAACGAGTAGGAGTATCACACAGCAAGAAGTCTAGTAAACGCCTAGCGCCTCTGCACAAAGTAGCTCACAAATGAATGTTGAGTCTTATGTCCTTATCATATAGCATATAATAGAATGTAAAAGTGATCTACAGAGTTGATTGCCTTAAGTAGAAGAGTAAATGTGGCCATACATCAGGCGACGTGGCAGACTATCGACCATCCGATTCGATTATTGTAATTGAATGAAAATCGGTGCCGCCAAGTGCATACTGACTGACAATGGGACCAATATCGACCCCAAAATTGGTCGCATAGTCGATCGCTCATGCTGCAAGATGCTGGACCGCCTTGCTTGATTAGGTGCATGGCGGGAATGGCTTGCAATTTCGTGACAACCGATGAATGTGACAAAACCCCCAGCGCTGTCCCCCCTAATGATAATGTCCCCCCAGTGCCCAGGTGCAATGTATACATTACCTTTCCGCCGCCTCTGCTTGTCCCTCCACTGCTCCGGGCACATTCCGCTGTGCATACACGTGTGCCCCATGTTGTTTCCTAGTAAGGGGAGCACATATGACGTCAGACGTTGCACGTAGTGGAGGCAGCAGAAAGGTAATGTATACATTGCACTTAGGCAACGGGGGGAAATTATCATTAGAAGGGACAGGGTCGGGGCGGCGATGCGTTTGTATGCGGCGTCACAAGGCCGATTCCCGAGAGATTTCATTCTGAGATTGATTGGGATTCGGCCTGTGGTGTATGGGTAGCAGACATATCTCTCTTTTATCAGATTCAATTAGAGAGAGATTTGTCTCTTGGTTGAATCTGCCCATACATCGCCAGATATATGGTTACCTTAAAGGTGAACACACCATGGATTAAACAATTTTGCTGCTTTGATGGAGATAGCACATGCCACAAGGAGCACTTTAAAAGGGCACTAGACAGGGTTCCCACTAAAAATAATGGGCATGAAAGTGGTCGGCCCTGGCGCCCTTTTCAACAGGACACCGGGGGTTAACATTAGGTGTAAAGGGGTTGGGTAAAGGTTAGGTGAGGACAGTGGTTAAAGTTAGTTGCTCACCATGGGGGCTTAAGTTTAGGCAACCACCAGGGGGGGGGGGTTAAGGTTAGGCACCAACTGGGGGAGTATTAAGAGGGGGAGGGGGGGGGGTTAGGTTAGCCATCACCAAGGGGGGTTCTGTGTGAGAGTTGGGAGAGGTTGGGCCATAGTAAAATATCAGTAAATATTACCAATATTTTACTATATGAATCAAGTAGTAGAAATGCCTTTATCAAATGTATGCCATGCAACGGCTGCAGTATAGCTAGACTGGTTTAGTGGAAGGGGAAAGGTGGAGGTGTAAGAAACGGTGGTGTTTTAAAAGGAACAGGAGTCTATGCCAGGATAGTCAAGCTGGCACAGGGGTTGTTGGCCAACCCAGCACCATCATTTCAGTCATAATCATACTGACTGAAAAGCAAGCTAAGTTAATTATATTTGTCATAAATTTGACTTGGACAAAAACCCAAATAACAATACTGCAAGAGTGCTGCTTCTGCTAGAAAAGTGGCACCAGTGATATCACAGTAACCAGCATGGTCTATTCATATGAAGGAACCTTTGGTAGGAAATTATTCTTTAATGCATAGAGGAGCTGTGATAGGTATATTCAAGTCTTATTTAACCAAGGAACAAAATAGACTTTCAATAATAATGAGTATTCTGATGTTGTGCGAATCCCTCTCACTTTCTGCACAACTAAACATTCAAAAATTATTATTTTTCCCTCTAGGTACTCACATTTATTCCCACATCCCAAGAAAATACTGGTAAGTTGATTGGTTCCCCCAAGAATTGGCCTTAGACTGTTGAAAACATTAGACAATAAGTAAGGAGCAATTAGATTGTGAGCTCCTGTGACAGACAATTAATGATATGACTATGCACTCTGTAAAGTGCTGTAAAAAAAAACGCTATAGAAATACATACTAATAACTACAACCGAGGGTTTAATATACTGGAATAATCTTTTATATTCTTGTTAGTTTTGCTAAGTTTTGTGTTTGCCGTATTGGAATACAGTATATATTTATTTGAAGTAATTTGTACAATAATAAAATACTGTTTATCCCAACTATTAGCTTCTACCTTACACAACATTGTTGGACTTGGAATGCATATTTTGTTTTCCATATGCCTCCATGGCAGCACAATAGTACCGCCCACTTCACTCCATAGGACTGTAAATAGTTACATTTTCCCTAGGTGCTAACCTCCCCAGTTTTCTGCCTAAGGGCTCGTTTCCACCAGTGTGGTGCAATCGCCACACCGCATTGCATTCCAACAGCATTCAATGAAAGTCAATGGAATCGTTTTCATTGACCCAAATTTCTGGTCGCGATGGGATGCGTAGCGGTGCAGCTAAACTTATGGATAGCATGTTGCAGTTTTTCGCAGTTTGCATGCAGGTCCCATAGAGATTGTATTGAGCCGCACTGGTACGCATTGCGGGGTGCCCGGCAGTACTTGCGGGTGTATGCAGTGCGGCGATTGCACCACGGCAATGCGGCCAGTGGAAACGGGCCCTTACACCAAGATGGCAACTCACTCATTGGATGTAGGTAAAGCCTTAAAAACGTATATAGTGAAAACAATGTCTCTCAGAAAGACTCTTTATAGTACCAAGACAAGACACAGAATATACATATCATGCTTTTCTCCTGGTGGACTCAAAGTACTAGAGCTGCAGCCACTTGGGAGCACTCTATAGGCAGTAGCAGTGAATTACTGAATAGGTGCTGGAGCCGAGATTTGAACCCTGGTCTCCTGTGTCCCTTACCAGTACACTATCCAGCCACTGTACCACAAGGTTACCAGAGGGACTAGCTTCAACCTCAAGTTCCATAGCCCAATCGCTGGTTCGTACCATTCAGAAGGAATATAAGGCTAATAATCTGACACCTCCGAATCAGATCAAAGCACATTCTACAAGAGGTATGGCAGCACCATGGGCGGCATTTACAAAGGTGTCAGCGGAAAAAGTCTGTCAGGCAGCCAGTTGGTCATCGACTGAAATGTTCATGAAGATGGATCCTGCTGTTAATACTACAGTGCGATTTGGAAAAAATGTGTAATCAGCTCAGTTTGAGCATATGTGTAAATACATTTTATTCAGCTTATCACCTTATCCCTCCATGTTCTTTTTACTAGTTAGTGAAAACTGAAACACTGTTCTTACCTGGCAGTAATTTTCTTTTCCAGATGCATCCATAACAGCATGAGGCTCCCTCCCTAAATTCTGTGATTTTGAGGGTTTAAAAGACTGGGGAAGTCAGCTCCTAGGGAAAATGAAAGTCCTAATTTTTCCCGGCAATTCCGATTTTGCTACGCAATGCACTGCATAGAAAAATCGTGGCAAAAATCGCTCCGCGGCGCAATCGCGCTTTAGTAAAAACCGAATCGCAGTAGTGGAAATTACCTACCGCGATTCCTTTGTTGTGTAGCAAACCCCAGCGATTTTAAAATCGCTAGCGATTTGCAATTTTGCGATTCAGCATCGCAATTGCCTCTAGTGGAAAAGGGCCCTAAAGGAAACCTAAACCCAATGAAAAAAATGAGTTTCCCTTACCTGAGACTTTTACCTGCCCCCTGCAGCCATCCTGGGGCCTCAACGTCACTCCTGGATCCACTGGTCTCCTGCTGTCAGTCAGTTTTTTCGTTTTTGCCAACTCAGAGTCGATGGGCAGCCATGCGGTAACAGGACGCTATAGCGGGTCTAAACGCATACAAAGATACGTGTTGACACCTGCTATAGCGTCCTGTTACTGCGATAACGCGTGCAATGATACTTGTGGCGGCCGGCAAAAACGAAACTTGTTGACGGCGGGTACCCAGGGGATCCAGGAGTGATGTCGAGGGCACAGGATGGCTGCAAGGGGCTGGAAAAAGCCCCAGGTAAGTGAAACTCATTTTTTTACAATAGGTTTAGGTTTCCTTTAACAAGCACTGCTTATGACCTGTCAAATAATTATTTTCAAATGTTATGTTTGAAAATTATTACTATAACTGTTTTGTCTATTTCTATAAACAAGAAAAAGTACAACTTTTAGAAAATAGAATAGCATCAGTTTCACTATGGCTACTATATTTCACATATCTGTGTGGATATGAGTGATATGAGTGAATGTGTGTGTACATATTAAAACATCACACTTACCCTGCAGGTGTTTACAACCTCTCCACTTAGATATAAATATCTGATATGATTAAAGCAGGTGCAATGTAAGATTACTAACTTGATCTGTTCCAAAACTCTTACACCAAAGACTGAATTAGGCCACCTGCTCCGGAAACAGCAAGATAACAGAATCAACAGGCAAACTTGGTCCTAATTAGCAAACCAAGTACAGTCTGATAAATGTTACAGGACGTCTTGCCAAGTTTTTGCATATTTTCTGAAAGTGAATCAATACTTCTGCTCTCATGTTGGCCTATTCCAGTTCATCTCTTCAGGAATGTCCAGCATCAGCTTGGGAGTCAGCACAAGCAACTTGTTCTTTGTTTTTCTTCATATACAATCTTATATACACAGCAAAAAAAGAAAGTGGCATAACATACAGTATACCAAATGATCTATTCACAATGCATGCAATCTGTATACAAGCAAAAACCAACCAAGCATGTATGTTGTTCCCTGGAGAGTTTGTTAGACTCAAAACTTGCACATTAAGGACTGGGACTCACCAACAATTGAAAAGCAATTTGCTAAGCGTTTGTGATTTATAACAAAAAGAACAGAGATTTTTGGAGCAATTTGAAGGAATGCCACTTTGCCCTTGAGTTCCTTCAAAGCAATCACTTAAAAAATGCTGGAAGCAGATCGCTAATCGACAAGCACAATTTGTCGTGATTTGCGTATTGGAACAACCCTCACAGGAGTCATCTTTTGTAGTGGCTTGCCGATAGGCGGCAAGCAATGGAAAATTGCTACTAGTGGTCCCCAGGCCTTAGTTTGTTAAACTCCAGACGTACACATTTCATTGCACACTAGATAACGTAAAACTAATTTCACAATAAACGTCATCAGAGGAAGTGAGATATATTTGTAGACATAGATACACACACCTTGATTTTATTGATACGTTAACTGAATAAATATAAGTGCCTAAAACAAATGACCAAAGGTGTAGGGATTATTAGGGATAGGGATGAGCAGGGAAAATTCCCAAACTTGATTTTGCATTAAATTGACCTATTTTTACCTGCCAAACCTTTTTGCGGTATTGCTGTGTATTTTGCCTTTCACATATTCACCAAGCAGATTTAAAACTAAATCAGAAAGAGAACAGCTGGAACAAGCAAAAAAAAGCCCACATTTTTCAAAAATGCCTTGTTTTTGAGAAAAAGGGTTTTTAAATGCGGTTAAGTGACAGATACTATATCTACCCTTCCATATTAAATATTTACATATATCCCCCGAATCAGCGGTGAATTTACTGATGGGGTTTCCTGATGGTCAGGGCATTCTCACTCATTCCTCCTGCCTAACCAATTTGCCATAGAGTAGGATCTGCTAATGCCAACATATAACATTTGTTGCTGACTTTTCTCCTGTCTGACTCAAAGCGCTTGAGAGCTAGCTAACTGGCTTCTGACCCTGGTCTCCTATGTCAAAGGTAGTATCGTTACCATTACACTATCCAGCCACCCTTCATATGAGACTTTTCTATTGAGCAGATTTACTGTAGGCTGGCCAAAGGCATATACTGTACATATCATAAGAATGATGTGTGGTAAGATATTTGCCTATTATGAATAAAATAGTTCAATCTGGCGCTTAGCTAGTTCCAGTACTAAATTAAGCCAGTGTTGGATGGTGGACACTCTATTCATTTGAGTGGGCTGCTGAGGACAGCAGCATAGTTTCAGTGCCAAAGTGAACAGTGTGGAACCTTAACATCATCAAAACATCAGGCATCAGTATAAAAAGGGGACAAATGAACTGTCATTTTTGCTACTTATGCTACTTATTCACTCTACATTGCACACTATGCTGACAGTTCCAGTATGGAATGTGATGGTGCCTAGTTGACAGAGCCCAAATCACACATTTGCCAACAATCTCTATAATGTCTGAATTGTCCTCTTTCTGAACTCCCCAGGGTTGGGTAAAAGTAGCTGAGAGTGCAATGCACAAAACCATAGAAGCACCAAAGGAACGTTTACAGCATGGACAGTTTAATTTATCTTCTTATTTAGCAGAACATTTTTTTTGTTTTTGTTTTCTGCTGGTGTATCTGCCTTCAATTATAGAATTATAAACTACTTTTTAAATGCTTTCTTCAACTAGGTATTCCAGCATCCAAACTTTACAGCTTGTTCGTATGATCTGTTAGGTCTCATTCACACTGCGTTGCGCTCTCGCCCGCGCTAAGCGATTATTATTTTTTTCAAATTGCTCTGCGTGTTATAAGCGATTTAGCAGAGCAATTATTTAAATCACTTCCTGTCCATCAGTCAGGAAGTGATTACTTTGCCCCGGGAATTAATAAATACAATGTATTTATTCATTAAAGCGCTGGGGAAATCGCTATATTCAGGGCAAATCGCCCTGAAAATGGTACATTCAGCGCTTTTGTCAGCGGCAAGCAAATGGAACGCCCAAATGAGAGCCATCTCATTGGAAAGCATAGTGTAAGTGGTTTTAGGGTGATTTGTACAAATCGTCTGCACTTAAAAAAAAATCCAAAAAAAGCCTCTAGTGTGAACAAGCCCTCAAAGAAGTTCTAAGAATGATGACGAAGGAATAGTGGCAGTAGAGATGAGTAGGATGTGTAAGAGGTTGAAATCCGTGGAGCCGATATATCAACACTAGCACAATGTTTGGTTGCTCCCTAGATTTGATCTAAGATCTCTGTGTTGCTGCCTCAGTATGCACTGCTGGTGAGCCACAGACACTGCTGAAAAACCTGCTACCTTCCATCAGTCTTGTTTCTGAGCGTGCTGTCTCAAAATTGGCTGCCTGAGCATTAACAAGTTCCAACAGCTGCTGTGCGTAAGCAAGACTCAGGACCTATTTGTAATGATCTGCTCAGCTGCCTGTGCAGGCAGGCAGCTTTTTGACCATTGTTTAGGTTTGCATGCTGCAGGACTCTGGAAAGAAGAGCTTCTGTCCGTTTTGCAGCTTGTGCTTGCTGAGGAATTTGCATACGTTGTCATGCAAATTGCCTGGCCACATTCATTGGAGGCGTGTACTATAAGTACTATGTGTTTCCCACAATGCTTGGCTGGTCATAAGGATTTAGTCCTGTGTAACACTCCTGGAGGGGTGTCAGCCTTACTCTCTGTTTGAAGATCAGCTTAGAGTAATTCCTGGAAAACTGCACTAGGCAGGTTTCCTTAGTGCAGTTAGGATTGCTTATCTGTTTGTTTGTTCTGTTGCTATTGTCCTGTCCCAGCGGTGGTCGACAGGAAATGATTCTGATCTCTGTTCTTGGAGTATAGCTGGTGCAGCGGTTGCTACCAGCCATCTCTTCTGATCTGTCTCACTTGGATCGCACTAGCATCTTGCGCTAGCACTGTGGATCCTTCTGTTCTGTCTCCTTGGATCGCGCTGGCCACTTTCCGCTAGTGCTGTGGATCCTTCTGTTCTGCTACTCTGTACCTGGATCGAGCTAGCCACTTTCACTAGTGCTGTGGATCCTTCTGTTCTGCTACTCTGTCTGCCTGGATCGCACTCGCCTAGCGCTAGTGCTGTGGATTCTTCTGTTCTGTCTTCCTGGATCGCGCTAGCCACTTTCGCTAGTGCTGTGGATCCTATCTCTCGCTTGTCCCTGTTTTCGTGTGTCTGTCTTGTCTGCTACGAATACTTGCTGGAGGCTCGGTGAGGTAACCGTTAAGCAAGCGCTCGCGTCCTCTGTTACATGTTTGTCTGTTGATGGTTAGTTAGGCGTGCTTGTCTCTATTGTGCTTATCACGTGGAGACTGCGCATGAACGCGTGCACTGTTGCGAATGAGTGCGGTGTTCGCATTCAGTTAGCGTTTGTTATTTTCCGTATCTCCTCATTGTATTATTTGCTGTGCCTTTGCTAACCTCGTATTCTGTTCTGATCTGCCTTGTGTCACGTCTGGCGATCGCACCTCTCGCGATCGCGTTCCTATTTCATATCTGCTGTTGTGTGTGCACTGTCGCGGGGTGGCAACTAGGTTGGCGCACACACATACAACCTGTCCCTTTGCTCGTTCTCATTCGCAATCGCCTCTCTTGCGATTGCGTTCTGCACTTCGTACAATTCCTGTCTGGCATTTGTGGAGGTACAGAGGATTGGTTCCTCTGCACTCCCCAGCGCCATCTGCTGACAGGAATTTCCCTCTACGGGTGCGTAGCACCTTTTGCTGGATGCCTGCAATTATACGCTTGTGGAGGATTTCCGCCGTATCAGCGCATGCGTTGTGCGCTGATCACAGAGAAAGCTCCACAATCGTTACACTATTTGAGCACTTCCTGGTCAGCAGAACTCTGCCAGTTAATCCAGGTTTATTTCTGTACATCCTGTCTGCTTGCTGTCTATATCCCTAACCTGGTTACTTTGCTCCAGCAATTCCCGACCCATGGCCTGAGATTAGTCCTGCCTGCCCTCTCATACTTTGTTTGATCAGTCTTGCTGTTGTGACCCAGCCTTTACCTGACTCAGCTTGTTATTTGCCAATCCTGGCCTTTGCCTGTCCTTTACCTTAGCTAGTCTGACCCTGCCTTCAGCTATCTGCCTGTTATTCCCCTGCACCCACCAAGTTTTTCTCTTTGTCACTGGTGACACAATCCCAATGCCTAGTGGCTAGAAGACAGCAAAGCAGCCCACCTTTCACTATAGGTGATGCCCCATCAACCCTAGCAGGGTGCTCTGGTGAAGACCAGTAGCCGCTTTGACTCAATGCCTACACCTATCACCAGTGCATGGGTCAACAACACCTGGGAATGCCAATACCTTTGCAGCCTGCAAAACTTCTACTTGTGAGTCTCCATTATATTTGCATTTACTTTAAATAAGAAACCATAGAGGAAACAACACCCTGCGTTTGAAGGAATAAGAGAACCATGAGCTCTCGAGCTAAGCCAGACCTGTCCAACTAGCTACCACCATAACACACAGTAACAGAAGTGTGGTGCTGTGGTAAAATAATTTGTACTGAAGAAATTAAGTCCAAATAGTTCAGCATAGCAACCCAGATGACCAAAGAGAAGTTAAATAGAGTGACAAGAACATGGTCAGTGAATAGGTCAGACAGCCTATGTTATCACCCGTCATGGTTGTATTTATGTGCCACCTGACATGCCAGGTGTCATCCTTGTAGCACAGGAGGGTTCTCCTGATTGTGATGCTGGCCCCAGACTTCTTGAAGCCATAGTTTTGAAACCTGCAGGTATTATGTTTCTGAAGGAAGTTTATTGTTCTGTTTATCGTTCGTTTGTGGATTTCCTTGTAAGTTGTTAGGTAAATCTCATAACTACAATGAGAGATAATAATCTGAGAGGATAATCAAAATATGTGTGTTGTTGGTGTTCTTAATTCATATTTGTCCTAGATGCAGGCCCAGATTTACCTTATAAGAGCATAATGGCACACATGTCCTGGTACCTTAGACTTCGCTTTTCATTAACCTACAAAAGCTCACCAAATTGCACCGCACCGCACATGTGCTGGGTGGTCCAACTGTCACTACTCACTTACTACCCTTGACCATCATAGGTAACTACAGGTGCTGCATAGAATTAGGTAGCCAGAAGTACCTTCAGTATTAAGTGGTTACAGGTGCCTCTGACTGAAGGGAGATTTTGTCAGTGGAATGCCGAGAGCTGGGTAAAAAACCCCTAATTTACACTCCACTTGGGACTCTTCATAGGGAAGGAGGTGGAGGGGAGGCACTCAGGGAGAGGAGTGAGCCACCTTTCCATCATCAGGCACAACGCAGCATGCCTACAGCGCCTTATGGTAAACCCGGCCCTGCCTGGATGCAGGCAACCACTGACAGGCTGATAAGCACCCTACTACTGCTGACTGAATGGAAACTGTGGAAAGTCTGTAGCTTTATTGATACAAGAGTGGGTGACACTGCTATGAGTAAATTACAGTACAGTAGATGTGATAATTTATTGCATAAAACGGAATAAACTTCATATTGCAGTGTAAATGCACTTTAAATTATAGCAGAGATGCGCATGTGAATAAACAAAACAAAATACAGTATATTCTGGCAAATAAGACTACTTTTTAACTCTTGAAAATCTTCTGAGAAGTCAGGGGTCGTCTTATACGCCAGATTTGATGACGGGTGATACGCCCTATCCTGTTACCGAGTTTTATGGGCACAGCGCAATCTATTCTTCCATAATGCTCTGATAAACAGGTAGACAAGGAGAGCTGACTAATCCACTTAGGTAGAGGGAGAGTTGACCAATCCAACTAGTCAATCGTCTATATACTGTTATATACTGGGTACCACATACAGTACAGCTCCAGTATCTGTTCATACATAGCACCAATTTATGACTTTTTTTTAATTTGGTGTGCGTTGGAAAAGGGGTAGTCTTATACAGCGAGTATATCCTAAACTCTATATTTTTCCTGGAAAAGTTGGGGGGGGGGGGGGGGGTTCGTCTTATACGCCCAGTGATCTTATACGCCGGAACATACGGTAACTGATGCAATACAATAATTCTAGCTGGCAGCCTACAAAGACTCCATAAGTTAACCATGCTTCTATAAACTGGCAAACACCTGGAACCATTATGGAAAGGTATGAAGCTTTACTCTACGATCATATTCAGTTCATCAGCTATGCTGCTTGAAATAGGAGATCAGATGAGGCCTTTCATAGTCCATGCGGGATACAGTCTGCCTGTGAGCAACATGTGTGCTAATTTTTCCTCTAGGCTTAAACAGTCTAATGGGTTCAAATTACCTGTTAACAAAGCTGATCACTAAAGAGAGCAAACCTGTAATTGGATATGTAGAATAAGCATGCTGGAGGCATGAACGTTACTGTGTTCTGAGCATCCTGTTTAAGCCTATAGTGGTGTCTGTGTACTATACCACAGTTGATAGCAGAAGCAATGGTAACATGAATACTGGGGTATTCTGGGTACTTCTGTTCCAGTTCAGAAGTTAAAGCTAAAGTCGTGTACACTACACATGCTATGGAGCTGGTCAATGTGGCCAATCGGCACAGTCTCGGCTGAGGATCTAGCATGTGACAACAGGTGTCTTGAGATGTCACTTGGAGATCTGATATGTACCACACCAAAACAGTAGATAGCAGAAGCAGCTCTTATTCAAACGTTAAACTAAAATCTTGTACAAGATAGATGGAGATTGGTTGAGGAAAAAGAAAATCTAGCATGTGTACAGGTGTTTCAAGACGCCACTTAGAGATTTGGGGATAAATGGGCAAAGGACAAGTGCACTGTACTTGCATTTACGCTGCCCACTGGAAGCCTCACTATGATGTGTGGTCCCATCATCCCTCCTCTCCATTAGACAGTTTACACCGCTCAGCTATAGCCAAGAGATTTGTTTTTACAGTGCTTGTGCCAGCAGTGTTGAGCACGATTGTAATGAACGCCACTGATTTTGTGTGTAAGCACCTTAATATGTACTCTCTCCTTAGGGTAAGATGTTTCCTATTAGCTGCAGCTCTAACAAACCCCACCCATCTCTGGCCTCGTTGCAGAAGTCACTGCACCTTTTCAGAAATGTTTCTAAAGGTGCAGAGTTGTTTTTGTTTTGTTTATTATTTAAGAAAAGACATAATGGTTACTGTTACAGTATTTTACAGTAATCATTTATTTTATACATTATAAAGCAGGCATTGTGGCATGTAAAATAATATTCTCCAGTTTTGGATCAATGACATTTCCAGCAGGCCATGGAATGTGACTAGTGAATGGAATATGCTGTGACTACTTATAGAGTGAGGCATTGATGAAGAGAAAGAAGCAACAAACCAGAAGGGGATCCAGATGTAAAGCCACATATACACATCAGATGGAAGTTATACAAAACGAACTATGAATGATTGATCGGCAGATTATTGAAAATGGAAGCAAACAACTAAAAAAAGACAATGATAACCAACGGTTCTGTCACTTTGACCGATTTGTCTGGTGGATTTGTTTCAGACAACAATCATTCATAATCAGGAATGTGTACAGGAATCAGTATATCATGAACGATGTATCTGCAAAGTACAGCTGTACCCGCACCCAATTTCACGAATGTGTGCAGTTAACTCATGGATGCTTCATCAACGTCACTTCGGCACACCGCATTTCAGACTGCAAGTACGAAGTATCTGAAGTTTCATTGGTAGTTTACAGTGCTGTGTGTACATGCGCCATGGGTAACCACGCATTGTCCTCGAGTTGTTCTTCCATCTTTTACTTTTTTTTTTTGAATGATGCGTGTATGGGGATTACGGAAGTCACTTTATATGTTTGCTGAGTACAACAGGCAGTGAGCCAAACACTGAACATCTGCTGGCTAAGATTCTACACACAGTCCCAGCTGAACATTATGAGCCAAACCAATCACCTTAAGCCACAACCAATCTCATCAAGCCACAATAAGTCCCACCATTTGTCAAATTTTCCCACACCTACTAAGAGACATAAACGAGAAGAACTGATGTATGTTTATATTTTCCTGGAATCATCTAAGGGATTTGATATAACAGAGTTGTGAATGAGAACAAAAAGTGGCAAATATGTTAGGAAATCAAGGATATCCAAGTTCTTAATGTGACTTAATTGTAGCTGTGCAGCTTCTTCATGCTCCCTGCTGATTCCACCGGCCTTCAACTCAACCAGGAGTTGCTCCACACTGATGGTCTTACTTTCAGCATCAATATTGCACAGGAAAAGTTGCTGAAATAGAAGATATAAACATTGACTTTATACAACCAAGAAACATTGTGCACAGTTTTACAGTTATTCATGATTGTGTGGCCAGACCTAGTATATATGTGGAATTCTAACAGAAAAGTTCATTACTGCTCCATAAAGTAGCTCTTCAGGACCTGTTCTCTGTCCAAGACTTTCACTGGTGTGCCAGCAACTCTTGGAGTTGTTCCACACTAAAAAGCATCTAGCCATTTTGGAGCGATTTTTGGCTAGCAATTTCAAAATTATTTTGAAGCGATTTTCATGACGCTTTTGTTGTCTCATATTTGTTACAGAATTGTTGGTACTGCAAAAATGCTGCATGCAGTGCTTTCGGGTGCGAAATAGACCAAAATTGTCAAATCGCTTTTCAAAATACTGGAAAATTATACCAATCGGAATAGCTCTTTATAAGCGCTTGTGGTGGGAAACAGTCCTAAGTCCTCACAAACTTCTCTTGGACTAAATGGTGAAAAAAGGATAGGCCAGATGACCACCATGATGGCCAAAAAGCCTGAAAAGTAAGCTAAGAACCTCTTGTTATATGTTTCAGCAGAGGGTAGGTTTGAACTCTGAACCCGAGATTTTACTAAATGGCTGACATCTCAGCTGCAAAATCATTTTATTTCTTTGCAGGTTTTCTTGTTTCTTTAACTGCTCCTAAGAAAAACACTTTACCATCACCAAACCCTAACTATGCCTTGAAATTTGCAAACTCTGAAGCTCTATTAGAAGTTAGTTATGATGGAGGATCCTATCAGGCCTATCCTCTACTACCACCAAACCTGCAGTACCAATGCTGCCTTTTCCTGAAAGACAAAAAGTAATTTGGGGGCCTGGTTTTCTGTTTAAATTGGGTACTGCCATAGAGCCCAATACACAATGCTGGCTAGACAAGACTGTGTACGTGGATGGGGGTGCTGACATTTTCTTATTAAATATACTTCATATAATACATTATAAATATTACAAATAATAGATATAAATGACCTTTCAGACTTCTTTATAACTAGTTGGTCTATGTGATGACAAATGAATACAGTCCTTCCTAGAAGCAAGGGCAGTATGAGACATTATAAAGATCATAGAATTGGGGACAGTATGAAAGCAGACATGCATCTCTGGAATGAGCACTGCTTTGAATGATGATGCCCCTGGAAGAGGTGGCAGGAAGGCAGAGTAGTGGTAGTAGTTCCCTTGGAATTTTGAGATAATTTAAGGAGGTGAGTCAAATAAGATGGCATTTCATGTAAGGCAAGTGCACATACAGAATCCTCGGTACTATTAACTTCACCCTGCATTCATCAGGGCCTTATAAATGACTAGTGATGAATGGATCAGTGCACACAAACTGTGCTTTGACCCAGACCAGGCCATTCCTTGAAAAGCATCATTACTAATAAGCATACAGTAAGCATTTAATTGAAAAGAAACTTTGCATTGAACCTCATCAGATAACATGCCATGTGAACCTGTAATGGTTGTGGGTTGCACAGACACAGCATGGGTCCCACTGATCCTGGTCAGCTCAGAACAGAGCAGACAAATACAGGCACAGAATGTGTCTGGCTGCCTGTTTTACAAGATAAGCTCATTTGCATATTTTCACCATCAGAACCCGAAACAAACACGTTAATCATTTATATTCCAATAGCTAAACCCTCCTGCAATTAAAAACAAAAAACAATGTTTAGAATGGTGTTCTTCTGTGGTTACGAACTCTTGTGTTAAAGTAGACGGGTAATGTAAAAGCCATTTGCAGCAAAATAATATGAGTGTGTCCAGGAGCTGCACTGGTGATCCCTGAATACCACCATGCAAAAATACATAACCAGTGCTGCTTCATGTGCATATCAAAAATTCCAAATTTTATTGCGTGACAGATTTCACCATCTTGAAGGTAAAAAAGATACATTTAAAAACAAGTACATAAAAACATGGCTCAGCACAGTGAATGTCTCATGATATATACCACTGGCCATGGATTGTATTTGGTCTGTCCAAATCGCCCAGCTAACAGCCTATGCAAAAAATGGACAACCCCCAATCGATATTGGTCATGTGTGGTCCCACCACCAGCGCACACCGAGGCCTCACACACACACACACTCTGTTTACCACCTCCCTAACTGCTCCAAATTCCTGATGTTGTATGATAGCCGTTACTCTGAGCTTGGTTTGATTCCGTATCCAAGATGTAATGCTAACTGCTTGCCCTTTAGATAGTGGTGGGACCACTGCATGGTAATGTAAAACCCAGCCTGTGGCACTTGAGCAATACAGGTTACATCAACTCCTGCAAGTTAAAATAAAAATGGAAATGTAAGTATTAAATCTTGCACAAAATTAAACTGATTAGTTGTGTGTATGTGTGTTATTTGTGTGTTGCGCGATTGTCTATTTTTACAATGCTTTATAAATCTGAGATTGACTGAAAGCTATCAGCACATTCTTCAAAACCTCTAAAAGTAGAAAAAAAATGGGTAATTTTGGACTGTGATTTCTGCACTAATTCAGATTCCTGATGGTGATCTGATGATCGCTGGTCTGATTTTGCAGACCAAAGCCTTGTACACCATGCAGGATTCTTGGTCAGATGGGGCCACCTTTGCAGAGATCTCTCTGTTGGTGAGTGATCTACCTGACAGATCCCCTTGGTCAAGATCAGACCGAGAGCAAGGTTCTCCTGCTCACCCGCTTGCTTCAAGCTGCGCCAATGTGCACCATGCTGTCAGCCATCCTCCCCTCTCCATAAATTAAAACGCGTTTCTGGTCTACAGGCTAGCAACGCGTCTATACAGGCTTGGGCCCCGAACTGTCACCCGTGTGATGGAGTCTTGATCTCTGCCAGATAACAGTCATTCGCTTTAATTCACTAAGATCATGCTGGAGATAATAAGGCAAGAGAAAACTTACCACCGCACAGTGAGAGAGTTATCTCATCTCTTCATTCCTTAAGTTACCTCCTCTGTAGTTATTTTCACACGCAGTTAATTAACAGCCTGTCTTTAACTTTAAAATTCTGGAGTTATTTTAAGGATTGAAGAGTTGACTTAAAGACAGAAGAGTTAACTTTAGGTTTGCCTGAGGTAAAATGTTTCCTGAATACTACATGCCTCATGACCATGGCGATAACTCTAGAAATGTTATTAAAGACAGGAGATAAGCTTAGTGAATTGAGGCCATTGTCTTTATATTAAGGTTATCAATACCTAGTATGTAAAACAATAACAATAACTACAAACCTTGATTACAGCAGCTTAAAATGGCAAAAGGAAGAATATGTTATTTAGACACACCCATCATTATTTAAACCCACCACCTCTCATGGCAATAGTAGATCTGGTTATTTTGCAAATGCATGACAGTGAACAAATGTGAAATATAAAATATCAGAGCGCTTTGAGTCCAACTGGAGAAAAGCGCTATACAAATGTTTGGATTATTATTGTTCGGATGAACTGTAGTAAGGCTTGGTTCACACTTGGCCCACTGCAACATCATTTCCCAGAGCTGGCCGATGGACATGCTACATGATCCCATGCTTTTCTATGGGCCATTCACATACGTCTAGATTTGTGGTGAATTGAATTAAAATAAGTTTTGAAAATTGTTTACTTTGAATAAAATAATTATTGCATATTGTGTGAATAAGTTTTTGAGGTAGGTCCACAACTACCTCTTTCTGGGTGCTTCTAAGTTACAGAAATGTATAAAATTAACCTATTCCTAAGGGAGGTTCATAAATGTGGGGAGCTTTTGGGTCGGGAGCATGCATTTACTTACATATGGGGGGCTGCTCTGTAGCCCCATCTCTGTCCCTGAACCACAAAAGTGTAGGATGAAGTACCCGCACCAATGTTGTGGCCACCACACTTCATGCAGGGAGATGTGGTCCTTTCATGTAATTACATTTCACAGCTGAAAGATGCAATATTATAAATGCACAGTGGGAGACATGGCAGCACTTTCAAACAAAACTTATACCTGAATGATTTATCTGCATTGATGTGCAGAGCTCCAATAACTGGACTACATTACACAACTAGCACTCACTACAGGCAAAGGGGGGTGTTAGCTTCAGTGATAATGTGTGCACAAATTATTACCTAATAGACTTCCCCACGGCAGTGACTTACCCCCTCGGGGAAGACCTAACACTAATCTAACAATAAAAACATAATAATCCTCGTGCTGCTTATCAAATAAATGATATACACATTTCGTAGAACAAACCGGCAAAAAAGTGACAGCGCTCAAGGATGCACCTGAAATGTAAGCCTACAGAGGCAATGCAGAGCCCCTCTGGAACTAAATACATGCCTTGAATACAAAACAGATGCAAATTATGTGCTAATTCTAATCTAAAATGTTGAAAGTGGATGTGAAGCAGTGAATGCAGCTAGCCACAAGTATACTTACATACAATTTGCACAGTGGGAGACATGGCAGCTCTTTCAAACAAGTCTATTAGGTAATCATTTGTGCACACATTATCACTGAAGCTAACAC
Source organism: Hyperolius riggenbachi (assembly GCF_040937935.1). Classification (NCBI taxonomy): domain Eukaryota; kingdom Metazoa; phylum Chordata; class Amphibia; order Anura; family Hyperoliidae; genus Hyperolius; species Hyperolius riggenbachi. Next base: position 340,877,546 of record NC_090648.1, on the reverse strand, counting down.
CCCCCTTTGCCTGTAGTGAGTGCTAGTTGTGTAATATAGTCCAGTTATTGGAGCTCTGCACATCAATGCAGATAAATCATTCAGGTATACGTTTTGTTTGAAAGTGCTGCCATGTCTCACACTGTGCAAATTAAATGTAAGTATACTTGTGGCTAGCTGCATTCACTGCTTCACATTCACTTTTAAAATTTTAGATTAGAATTAGCACATAATTTGCATCTGTTTTGTATTCAAGGCATGTATTTAGTTCCAGAGGGGCTCTGCATTGCCTCTGTAGGCTTACATTTCAGGTGCATCCTTGAGCGCTGTCACTTTTTGGTCAATATTATAAATGGACTACATCTACCAGCGTTCACTGTAGCAACAAGGGACATGCGACATCGCAGGAAGAGAAAAAGATTGAGGCTCTCATATAGATTGGGAGCTACGGAGCAGTCCCCCATAGGTAAGTAAATTCATGCTTCCCACCCTAAAAGCCTACAGCATTTACAAAATTCCTTTAGTGGGATATCCACTTTATATTTTTTACTGCTCAGGTCCCTTCTATGTATTTTAATTTAATGCCCTGCTGGCGCTTCTGTACATGGAGTTTGAACTGTTTTTGGTTCACCCTTGGTGGATGGTTGCATCCTGAACCCAATCCACAGAAAACAACTTTTGTGCCAAGGTTAGGTTTATTCTCCCTGCATGCTCTTCAACAAGTCACCGGTCTGGTAACTATAATTGGGAGTATTAATCTAAACTATAATCTTACAGTTACACAAAATACTACACTATTACCGTATCTCAATCTATTTGATCTATTTTTCATTGATGGTGAGTGGATTTGTTTACTTCTGTATAAACTGACAATTTTAATAAGAGATTTTTGTGTAATGCTACTACATCTTTATGCTGCATTGTCTCATGAAATCAAACACATTACATAGAGAATGTTTCTCATTTTAAAAACACAAATTCTTGAATAAGTGTTGGATTGTTGTGCTTTGAGTGTACTGATTTTTTAAACTTGTTTTACTTAAAAAATACATGTCAAACTCTGGCATGGCCCAAATCTGGCCCTCATAGCCATTAGATTGTGCCCCCAAGTGGTTTCCCCACTTTGTATTATGTTTGGCTCACTCTAGATCACCAAGGATGCCATATTAGAGGTAAAAACCTCTATCACCACTTGGAATCCATATGGGGGAGGGAGGGGGCAAGCACTAGACACCAGGGAGCTGTATAGGCATGGGAGGGTGGCCAGTAGACACCAGGGAACTGTATCAGGGAGGGAGGGGCCACTAGACATCAGGAAACTGTATAGGGCAGGGAGGGTGCCACTAGACAACAAAGAACTGTATAAGGTAAGGTTGACCACTAAACACCAAAGTACAGTATAAGGGAGGTAGGAAGGCCACTAGACACCAGGGAGCTTTATGGTAGCCTCTAGACATTGAGGTTGGCCTGCAACTTGGTCTCAGTGTTCACTTGCGGCCCACTTTTGTATTTTAGTTTGACACCCTGGATTTAAAACAATATAGCAACAACAGCAATTACAGCACAATAACTCTCCAACCATTTGGCCTTATACCAGACATAAAATGTAGCATATGAAGTTATAATTTATCCACCTTCATATATACATGTGAAGGTACTATTGAACAAACATACATCTTGTATGTATGTGTACACATATATTTAACATTTTACAGTTTTTCGTCCGTTTATTTTCCCTCAAAACCTTTTTGTGTATAATTAACTTTGAAAACAATGTTCTTTCAAATATTGTACATAAAAACAGTGCCTAACTTGGTAGTTAGTGTACTTATACTGAACTTTACTTTATATAACCTAAAACAAGATTCTGATCAATAATAATTTTACTTTAAATATAAACTAACCCAGTCAATCCAATTGTACTCTTTGCTCTCTCATATTGTTGGCACTTCCACAGAGATAGGTTAAGGATTTCAGAGAAAAAATGTAACCCTATAGATGTAGAGGGGATAGCTTCTAAGCATATTACATTTAGTTCATTATGTGAGAGTTAGTTTTAGAAGGTGGCTGAAAAAATCTCACAGACCAAACATGTTAAATATTTTCTAATAACGAATAATAATAATAATAATAATAATAATAATAAATAATAAGAATAAAATGGCATGTAACATATAAGGTTGAGAGCTGCTAATCCACAACATCTCTCTCAGCTTTAGGAGTCTGTTAGTCCTTGTAGCTTTCACATTGCATTTCATTCCTTGATGTGCACATGTGCACAAATTACTACCACAAAATCACTTAGTATATTTCAGATGTTGAAGAGAGAACTCCAAATGTCATAATAGTTCACCTCTATAGCATTACAAAATACTTTGGGGGTTCCATTCAGCTTTTAGCTCCTGTTTGAATTACCGTGCAGGCACAAAATTCGCTTTACAGCTAGGCATGGTCAATGAGGTGCAAATAATTCAGACTTGATGAAGGTTTATGCAAATTTACTCAGCATGAAAATGGACCAATTGAATTCCCCATTGGCGAGATTGAAGTGGTTTATTTTCAAGCTTTGTAAATTTGCATGCCAAATTTGCATAACCCTGCATCAACTCAGAATGATGTGTATCTCATTGACCATCCCCACTTCCGGCATCATCAATGGTTAGGTTTGTTTACCTGAAAGGATATATCAGCTGCATATATTGGCAATGCCAATATGCCACCAGCATCTGACTGTGAAAAAAACAACAACTGAAAGAATGTGGGACAGTGAATGGAGCCAGTGAATGGAATCACTAAATAGGCAATTTACAAGTTGGGAGTTGCTTTATGTATCTTGTTAAAAGATGCTACATATATACATTATTTTTTTATTTTTTCCATGTCTTAGCCTTGGTTTAATTAGTTATATGTGAAATAAATGTGCATCAGTTTGTTTTTTTATATGTTATGCTTGTACTTTCACTAAGTACAGCACAACATGAAAGGAATACTCTGTGTAGTGTGAAAGGGATTGATTTGTGTACATGTGTGTGCAAATGTCCATGACTCTCCTAATAAAGCTTTGCTCTAATTGTGCATGTTCAGTTGGTAATATAAGAATGCGTCTCATTTGGAGAAGCCTTTAATTTTACTGTGGTTAAAACTAATAGTCCTTTGCTTTCATTCTTCTAGTTTTTACCCCTCATTTTCTTTTTGTGTCTGCACCTGTTTGCACCACTTTCACATTCAATGTAAAAATGATGGGTAATCTTCTGGCATTAACCTTGGTGTGTGATAATATGCTGCTGGGCCTGAAGAATAATTACTAAGACCAGATCAACTGAGAATTGAACATTCTCAATGTGCTTCACACTCGCCTGTGTCACATTGTCCAGCCTACAAAAAAGAACTTTTGTTCATTTTTCAACGCTATAAACATTTGTTGCACAGGTCTTTTATCAGCTCACATCTTCGAGGGACTCTGGAGAGAACTTTACATTAAGTTGCTTTGTGGTCATGAAAAGAAACCTGTTTTAGGAAGACAAAGCATAAATCCCGCAATCTGTCCTGTAAAAACAAATTATAGGCGTTCGTTGCTGTGGCATTATATGCTACAAGTGTTAAAAACTTAGTGATCATTTAGCTCTAGATTACTCTTTACAGTGTTAAAGCTAGATGTATGGCAGGATTGTTCCTTTGCTCCTCTGTTACCAATCAATATTTAATATAACATTTTGCTGTCCTCTTAAATAAAACATGCATGAATTAATAAATTGTCACCTCAATAAATGCATCTATTACAAATTTATGTTTGTTAATTACACGCTGGAGAGAATCAAGTCTTCTGGATAGGGCTCTGCATCTGACATAGGCGACCTGGTTTCAAATCTCAGCTCTTCCTGTCCAGTAAGCCAGCACCTACTGTATTTAGTAAGGAGACGTTGGGCTAGACTCCCTAACACTGCTATTGCTTAAAGAGACACTGAAGCGAAAAAAAAAATTATGATGATATGATTTGTATGTGTAGCACAGCTAAAAAATAAAACATTAAGATCAGATACATCAGTGTAATTGTTTCCAGTACAGGAAGAGTTAAGAAACTCCAGTTGTTATCTCTATGCAAAAAAGCCATTAATCTCTACGACTTTCAAAGTCGTGGAGAGGGCTGTCTTCTGACTTTTATTATCTCAACTGTAAGTGAACAGTTTTCTTTTTATCTGCCAGAGGAGAGGTCATTAGTTCACAGACTGCTCTGAAAGAATCATTTTGAATGCAGAGTGTTGTGTAATCTGCACATATTAGAGAATGATGCAATGTTAGAAAACACACTATATACCTGAAAAACAAATTTGAGAATATTTTCTTTGCTGCTAATCTTCTAGTAATTATTCATAGTACACAACCAATTCATTATATCATATTTTTTTTCGCTTCAGTGTCTCTTTAAACAGCGCACTTTAGTGGCTGCAGTTCAAGCACTCCGCCAGGTGAAAAGTGCAATATAAATGTTATTTGTCTTGTCTATATCGCAAACAATTTTTTCCACTTTCCACTCCCTGGAAGTCTAAACTTCCTCCCTTTCCCTGTTCCCCATGTGTGTCTGGAGGTGTGGCAGGGATCACTCATCAGACCCACCCCCATGATGTGGGTGGTTCCCTATACCCAAACTCTAGGGAGTAAGGAAAAGGAAGCAGTGAGAACGCGTCCTTTTGAGGTCAAAGCATGTCCAAGCTGGTGCAAAGTGCAACATTTTTATTATTTCAGATTCTTTGTGAATTGATCTTAAAGTACTATATTTATTTTTTTCTCCCAATGCTCCAAAATGTAATGAGTGACCAACAGTATTAAGCAGAAACATAACCTAACATGTAATTCTCCACTGGTCTAAGAAGTAAGAACAACGTTAGAGAATGAATGCCAATAGCTGTCTATCAATTGGCTTGCACCATGCTAACTACTGGTAATCAACTGTTGACTAACTGATCTTTAGCTTAGCAGCTTTCATTTGCTAATTTTTTCTTCACTTAAAGAGAAACTCTGACCAAGAATTGAACTTTATCCCAATCAGTAGCTGATACCCCCTTTTACATGAGAAATCTATTCCTTTTCACATACCGACCATCAGGGGGCTCTGTATGACTGATATTGCGGTGAAACCCCTCCCACAAGAAACTCTTGAGTACGTACTCCTGGCAGTTTCCTGTCCGTGAACGTGAACCTTGCTGCATTGTGGGAAATAGTTGTTTACAGCTGTTTCCAACTGCCAAAAAAAGCATGCAGCAGCTACATCACCTGCCCACAGTAAAAATGGCACCATGTAATAAATGTCAGAATGTAAATCAGGGATTTAACCTCCTTAGCGGTAACCCCGTGTGTGACATGGGGTAAGCCGCCGGAGGGTGCCGCTCAGGCCCTGCTGGGCCGATTTACAAAATTTTTTTTTGCTGGACGCAGCTAGCACTTTGCTAGCTGCGCCAGCACACTGATCGCCGCCGCCCCGTGCCCGATCGCCGCTATCCGTTGCGGCGCGCGGGCCCCCCCAGGCCAATCAGTGCCAGGCAGCGCCGAGGGGTGGATTGGGACTCCCAATGACGTCACGACGTCGCTGACGTCGGTGACGTCATCCCGCCCCGTCGCCATGGCGACGGGGGAAGCCCTCCAGGAAATCCCGTTCTTTGAACGGGATTTCCTGATCGGAGATCGCCGAAGGCGATCGAAGCGGGCGGGGGGATGCCGCTGAGCAGCGGCTATCATGTAGCGAGCCCTGGGCTCGCTACATGATTTTAAAAAAAAAAATAAACTGCTGTGCTGCCTCCTGGCGGAATGTTTCATACCGCCAGGAGGGTTAAAATATTTTACAATGGGCTAACACTGACTAAATCATTTATACATAATTATTGTAAAAATGAAGCACTTTTTTTATTACATTATTTTCACTGGAGTTCTTCTTTAATAAGTAAGTGGAGATTTCATGGTCATGAGAATTTTCTACTAAACACTAATTGATCAATAGACGTGTGCATGCATTATGTTACGCGCTACAGAACATTATTGTTATTAAGTATTTATATAGCGCTGACATCTTACGCAGAGCTGTACAGAGAATATTGTCTTGTCACTAACTTCCCTCAGAGGAGCTCACAATCTAATCCCTACCATAGTCATATGTCTATGTTTGTATTGTGTAGTGTATTTATTGTCCTCTAGGGCCAATTTAGGTGGAAGCTAGTTAACTTATCTGTATGTTTTGGGGATGTGGGCGGAAACCGGAGTGCCCAGAGGAAACCCAAGCAGACACAGGGAAAACATACATCTCCTTGCAGATGTTGACCTGACTGGGGTTTGAACCGGGGACCCAGCACTGCAAGGCGAGAGTGCTAACCACTACGCCACCGTGCTGCCCTGAACATGCAGTATCTGTGCTATATAACAAATAAGAAACAACCAGGGATGCTATGAGAGTAATTATATGTGTAGGGAATACATGTTATGGAAATCAATACTTATACACATTCTGCGTCATCTGAGCAGCCAAATCAAATTGAATCTGTTTTTGTGCCTCTTTTATTGAATAAAACAGAAAACATACACTACTTGCCTCAGTGCCACACACCACAAGACAAAATAAACAAATAAAAGCTAGTGCTTTGTATTCCATACATCCAGGCACTACATTGTCTTGACATAACTAGTAAATCTGGTATGAATAAAAGGCATAAATTAAGCAACTCTCTGGCACCCAGTAGCTGCAGTAACACTCATTGGTCAGGACTACTGCTGTGTCCTATTTTGTTTGACAAATGGAAACTCACTTTAATGAGTTTTATAGTCTCTATGGGTGGTTCTAAAGATTACTAGAAGGGCAGTGATTTTGAAAAGCTAAAATATTTTTCTTTTAATGGACTAAGGCTTAAATTGCTCAATATATGAACCTCATCACTGAATAAAAGATTTACATATGCTACAGTATGTGAATACAGCAAGTGATACAGAAGGTGAACCATTTACAGAGATTATATAATTTGCTATCAAATTACTAAAATAACATTAATATATAGTGAAAGAAAGGTCTGCTTGTCTGCTTACTTATTTCATTGGATCTTAAACCTAAATTAAGGATTTTTTTAATTTTAGATTTTAATTGTGTGTCCCCACTGAAAAGATGTTATTAAGAAACAAATGTTTCATGTGTTGCTGTGCATGTCATGGTTAGATAGATGTCACTGCTTCCTGTCTGCAAGTAATGGACCTTCTCACAGATAAGGACATAGGACAATAATACAAATCCAGAAGAGATTATAAACCTTTATCATGTTACAGAAAACTATAAAAATAACATTTACTTCTTTTTGCTGGAATTAAGGTTAAACCCTTTGACTGCTATGGATGAAAAGGATTTTAGCAAGATTGCAAGAAAGTTATTGCTTCTGTTGACATTCTTTTACCAAGTGAAGCCTACTGTTTATGGAAAATGATGAATTGATGGACTATAATTATGGCAATTTAGCAATACAAAAGAAGAAAACAATGTGTGAAAATTGTAACAAATTGGATCACCAGCTACATCTGATCTGTACACCCCCAATGAGTACCAGTGTGTCTGTCCATCCTTTTTTTTTAAATGGTAATGATCATGGAGAAGGTGTGGATAGTAGCTGCTGGCAACTTGCTTTTTCATGTTTACTTCTTAAAGAAGGAGGGTCAGCCATACTATGCCAGGAACAAAACACATATATAAGTAGATAAATATTTGATCTACTTACTTAACAGATATATTGTACTGTCCATGTTTTGATTTCAGTGAATTTTATATAGTAAATGAAGAGAATTCTGTTCCTGGCAGTTTCCATGTCTTTTTCCCACAGTCTGAAGCTAAATCCTGATGTCATTTCTTCCCTTAGTCCTCCTCCAATCTGCTGTGTCATTCTGGCTTGCTTTCTACCCATGTGTGAGCTCAGCATCAGATTTCAGCCTCAGCCTGTCACGCAGCCCAATCAGAGAGGAGCAGAAATGTGGGAGGGGAGATGACAAGCTTCCCTCAATCACTGTCTTCAGCGACGGCGAGAGAATAGAGCTTGATAAACTAAGATAAGATAATAACAGCAGAGACATTTCTGAATAGATTGGAGAGCTTGCACTGCAGGGTGAAATTCCTGGCAGCATTATAAACACAGTGCAGTATTTAAATGGAATTTAATTTTGTGGCAGACAATCCACTTTAAATAAGAACTCCAGTGACCTATAGTGAATGTTGTAAATGATTCAGGATACCCATGTTTACATTCATTATCCTGGTTTTAGTTTCAACATTCACTTCCTATATCTATATATTGCTGTATATTGGTAAGTAGCCCTGTGCTCCCAGTGATGTTTAGCCTATGCTGATTTTTACACAGAACTCTCCTCCCAGGCAGCAGAGGACAGCAGCGGACCGATCCGGCGGGAGGGGGCTGAAGGAAGCCCCAGGTATGTATACATTTTTTTATACCCCCGTCTCATTTAATTCCAGAGGAATTTACACCTTTCAGCACCCCTCCCGTTCATTTGCCAATAACGTTATCACTATTTATTACAACGGAACAATCTATATCTTGTTTTTTTTAAAGCCACTAATTAGGTTTTCTTTGTGTTGTACATTTTGTAAAGAATTATTTTATTCTAAATGCATTTTAACAGGAATAATAAGAAACAAAATGCAAAAATTAATTCTCAGTTTTCGAGCCATTATAGTTTTAAAATAAAACAAGCTGCTGTGGATAAAATCCAGACATTTTATTTGCTTATTTGTCCCTTTGATCACAACGTTAAAATATGTCCCTAGTAAAATGTTTGGTGACAATTTTTTACTTGGAAATAAGGGTTAATTTTTTCCATTTTGTGTCTGTCACAAATTACAAGCCTTTATTTGCAAAAATAACAGTAATATACCTTCATCTCATACATAGCACAAAAAGTTCAGTCTTTAAAGCGGAATATAACCCTGCATTTCAACTTTGCTCTAAAACATTATTTACAGTATATTATATGCAACCAGCATTTTTTTTTTACTAGACCAGCATTGGAAGGGTTACACAGGGCTTTAAAGTTCCTTTAGATTTCTGCAGACGCATCCGAAGCTGAAAAGAGATACATTTTGTTTACAGAAATGTATCCAAGTGTTGAATGACTCATCTCACTGACTGAGAAGGAGCTTGGAGGACTGCCAAAGAGTGTGTAACTGTTTATCAATAGATACATAGAATGTAAGGGCCCGTTCAGATCAGAAATGCGGATGGCCATGCGTGCGGAACGCGTGCGGACCGCAACGCGTACGAACGCATGGCCATCCGTGTTTGTGTGCATTGCGTGGCTGATCCCATCACTGAAAAGTGAATGGGACAGCCACACGTTTTTGCAAAATCTGCTTGTAGCATGCGTTCCCGGACCGCACAGGTCCGGAACGCATGCAGTGTGAACATCAGACATTGCACTCTATGCAATGTCTGATGTCGTGCGTTTTGGCCACCTGCACGCGTTTCCAAAACGCGGCTGGAAACGCGTGCAGTGTGAACGGGCCCTAACAATCTGAACCTCTGCATATCTCTCCACGGAACTTGAAACGTCTGTGTTTAACCCTTCCAATGCTGGTCTAGTAAAAAAAAAATGCTTTTTGCATATAATATGCTGTAAGTAATATTTTAGAGCAAAGTTGAAATGCAGGGTTATATTCCGCTTTAAGGTAACTATTTATGTATTTAAAAAAATAAAATAATAATTGCAATTTTTTTTAATTTTGGTTACTATGCAAATGTGAGGGAGTTAAGGGGTTAATTTTAATGAAAAATGTATATTTTTTTCTTATTAAATTAATGTATGTAGGTGAAATTTTACTATTTAGCCACTAGATGTTCTCCACTTTTATTCATCTTGTGTACTGAACAGTACACAGAGGAAGTTATGTGTATGATTTACTTTTCCTTTTGTCAATGACCACGGCATCTCATTGATGCCGTTATCATTGATCACAGGTTCAGTGAATGGGATCTGTGTACTAACAGGCGGCAACAAGATCATAAGCGGGTGTACACATAGGAGTAAGCAGGAGCGTGCACAGTGGCGATCGCAGCAGAAGGCGTATATCTACACCCCTGTGCAGGAACGGAGGTCCTGTGAAGGCGTATATCTACACCCCTGTGCAGGAACGGAGGTCCTGTGGGACGTAGATATGCTGCTGCTGATGGCATAAGTAAGCTCCAAAATGTGTTAAAGGAACTCACCACTGAGTAAAAGTAAAACTCCAGCCAAATTGGCTTCCTCTTCAGTTTTGGATAAGTGAGAGGGGTTAGATACTCTTTCAGGTTTTAATTGCTCTATCCCTGTTGGTGTGAGAATTCTTTACACCATATCTTAGTAACAGGACCTCTGAGAACAGGAAGCATAGGGCCCGATTCATCAAGCAGCGCAGCTTAATGAGCCGTAGTGCGCCCTATACACACCTTACATAGCAGTGGGCACTGCCATGTAAGGAGTGTGCCTTCCTTAGTTACGTGTATTGCTTCCTTAGCAATGCACGTAGCATTAACTGCGGGTGGCCCTGCTTCTGTGAAGTACGCTACCGCGGTCTGCGCTACTTCATTCGCAGCCCCTACTGTATTCATTTACATAGCAATGTAAATTTATACAGTAGCAGCCGCGAGTGAAGTATCGCAGTAGCGATACTTCACAGAAGCAGGGCCACCTGCATTTAATGTTACACGCATTGCTGAGGAAGCAATACACGTAACTAAGGTAGGCACACTCCTTACATGGCAGTGCGCACTGCTATGTAAGGTGTGCATAGGGCACACTACGGCTCATTAAGCAGCTCTGCTTGATGAATTAGGCCCATAGTGCCCAACTGACTCTTTGGGAACCAAATCCCTATGTCCCTCTCCCTCATTCACCACTCTTTCAGGACTGATATAGAGATCTGTATAAATAAATGTATTTCTCTGTGACTAAAACTGTATTTCTGTAACTCTAAACTTTATTTCTGTTCTGTAAGCTGATAATCGCTTATTTTCAAGTGTTAGTATGATGGAAAAGTATCGATTGTAGCAAGGACCACTGTGGTTTGAATTATGACTGTATGTCTCTTGTCCATGAATTGTTTGCTTTATGTGTGATTAGGGATGTCACAAGGGGAATGACAGGGGTGTGTCTCTACGGTGTCTCTCTTTCTCATCTCAGAAATTTGGGAAGTATGCAGGAAGAAAGATTAATTCTTCCAACTGAACATACAAGTAACAATAAAACACTTTAGCGGTATAGTAAAGAATCAGTACATCTACAATTTTTTGTCTTTCTATTAATTGCACTGAACTTTTACATATAATGACTACAGTGCCTGAGCATTTTGCCCATTTGTCAATATATTTAACTTGGTATCCATGCTAAAGGGTCTGCAATAATTGTTTATCTTAACTATGCACACTGCCCTCTATTGGCTGGCTAAACAATAACAGTGTATATAGCAAAATCCAGGAAAAGCATTGAACTTGAACATTACAATGAAAGATTGTTACAATAGTTGGCACAAGGCCAGCAGTCTGCACTCAAGATATTAGTACATAAATATTTTGTTTCCATGGAAACTCATTAGGGGCTACATGTAAGGATCCCTCCTGTAGTGTATTCTGTACGTTGCAGTGGAGCTGCAAACGGACAGTTCTGGCTTATCTGCCTGCATTCGGTTGTGCATTTGTAATGGGTCTCATTGTCATTTGCAAAAGCTCTGCAGTTCTGGGCAGCTCAGGATGCTGTCATCATTCCACCAATTGCTTGTTGCAGCTGAGCTGTGGCCAGATAGCCCTGGAATTCCTGCATGCATGTTGTTACATAATACTGCATGGATTTCTTATGGGAGTCCTTTGCATTCACAGCCAGCTAGTTTGGGTCACCCTGAGCTGCTTGGTCACTCTACAGCCAGCTAGCAAATGGTAAACAAGCCAGCTCAGGATTGAGTGATTACCATTCAGCTGTGTGGAGATTTGCATACCTGCATCCATTGGCTGATGCCAGCATAAAAGTCTGCCTCCCATTTCATACCCCGCCCATCATAGTGGTCAGTACACTGATCTGCTGGGCACCTTGTTACTCTGTATAGTTCTGTTATTGTAGTTCTATGCTACCTTATTACTTGTGCTTTAGCTAGGTCTTGATAAATATATATGCAGACTTGCTAATATATATTTATCCGTTAGTTGAGCCGTTTGTTATTTTTCTTATTATTATGTATTGCCTAGTTCCATGCTTGATGGATGTTCGCTGCATCCGCGGTGGATCTGTGAAGTCCATTATCCAGATAGCTTGGATTCTTCCATCACCATGTTGGTGACTCGTAGTATTCCTGCTACTCTAGTTTCTGGGAACGTAACTATAGGCTGCGGTTGCTATTAGTTACGTTCTATCCTGTAGTCTTGCCTGGGTGGATGCTTGCTTGTGACTGTTAGCCTGCTTGCTCTGCTTCTGTGGACGTGACTGTGAGGTGCGGTTGCTACTAGTTACGCTCCAATCTATAGTCCTGTCTTGTACCTCTCTGAATGCTTGCTATCGCTAAGGCAGCACAGTGCGTGTTTTATTTGTAGCGATATCGGAAGCCCAGAGCTGCAGTTGCTCTGGGCAGCCTGTGTAACCTCTTCCATTATCCAGCTCTTAGCCTTGTTGCGCTGGGAGGTCAGAAAGTATGACCCCCCAGCATTACACTACAGTTATGGAGGTCGCCATAAGTGCCTTGCATGTGAGAATAGACTCTTTTGAGTCTATGAATCTGATGAGTTTCCCCCAATTGGGAGGTTTCTTTGCCCTTATTGCCATTTTTTGCTGTTTGGGGACAAACCTGTTTGCAAGAGGCATCAGCGTTTGCTGTGATGGCTTGATTGAAGTGAAATTTTTATTGGAGGAAAGAGCTCACATGTTATATTATTTCTCATGGTAGAGACTTTTTTCTGCAGATCAATCCATGTACTAATATCAGAGCAACCATAACCAGAATGCGGTGTATACTGACAAGGGCCATGCTTGAGTCACTGCATCGCCTACACATGGATTTCTGGTTGTGGGAAGTGTACTGTCTTTGGTATACTTTTATTGAGTTCTATATAGTGGTGGGAGCGCAGAGAAATTGTTGTAATGCAACATTGTTGCTCAAAATCAAACAGTCTCTGCATACTGACATAAAAATGCACAGACATCTATCAGCACCTCATTGATCTTCATAAGGGTGCATGGATGCCATCCTGGATTATTTTTTATATAATGGCTGCAGCTCCTCAATCGGTTCAAACTCCCATGTGGCTATCCAAATCACTTTGTCCTCGTAATGTAAGTTTGGTCTTACAACATTGCTTAGCTACATGGGACTCGATACGCTATTCTAAAAATTGATGTCCCCTGCCCTACCGCTTTTATAATTTATAAATAATCCTATGTTTCCCCCGGGTCATGATGACTCATCTAACTTTAAATGGTGGAGAGACCATGGTCTGGAACAGATTTAATCTTTAACTGGCAGATCAGGGATCCTAACCTGGGTAGAACTTCGAGAAAAATATCAGATTCCGTCTGGGGAATGGCTTAGCTATTCCCAACTGAGACATTGGCTATGCTCCCCTCTTCCAATGCAGACCCAATGCCCACTTTCTTTAACAAGTTTTGAGCGCTTATGTGCCAAAGACCCTTTTTCGAAAGGTATTATCTCCGAGCTGCATGCTCTACTTAACAGTCCATCTCAGTCTTTCCGCTATAGTTATGTGATTAGATAGGAGTCTGACCTGAAGGGAAGCAGAACTAAGGAGGAATGGGACGGTATGTGGGCAGTAGTTCCTAAACTTTCCCTCAATTTAATGATGGTTGAGTCAGCTTACATTGTATTATTGAGGTTGTATTGGGTACCCACTAGGCTATCTCACTTGTCTACGCAGAACTCAGGTTTATGCTTTCGGGTATGTGGGGCTAAGTGGGATGCTCTATGCTGTCCAGATTCTGGAGTATGATTTTTAGATTGCTGTCTACATTATTTAGTAAAACAATCTGCACGGATCCCTGGTCGGCCTTATTACATCATAAGGTCGAGTCTCTCCAAAAAATTTCAGTATACTCTGGCCCATTTTATTTGTGTTGCAGCAGCACAGACTATTGCTAAGGCCTGGAGGACACAATTTGTGTCCTTTGAAGAGGTCAAAAATAGAGTCATGGCCTTCATGATTCAAGAACAAATGGCTAGCATGCTAGAGGATAGAGTTGTGCAATTTTCTAAAGTTTGGGACCCTTGGAGATTGTTCATTGGTCTGCCTTGAAGGTACAATTAATAAAAGTTAGTTGTTGACCTCCGTGGGGATAGCCGGATCTTTTCTTTTCCCCCTTTTCTTTTTCTTCTCGTTCCTTTCTTTTTTCCCTTCCTTTTTTCCCCACTATTTTCTCCCCTCTTATGGGCAGGTATATTTCTCTAGGCTTCGGCCCATTAAGAATCTCGAGGTAGAATTGGCACTTAATCTGGAGTTTGCCTGTATGATATTACGTAATGGTGCATGTGAGGCCTCTGGAGAGTTTAACCGGACTCTTTTTGTGACTGTATATATTATTTGATATTGGTCCTTTCTATCTCTCTGTTTGATGATGCACCTGGTTTGCAAACTGTATGAAACTGAAAAATGGAAAAACCTTAATATAAATTTTGAAACAGACATCTATCAGCAATGCCCCCATTCCAGGATAAGAGAAGCCGATGTATAACGCGGGAAGCAATGCCACTCCTCTCAGCAGCTGAATTTGTTTGAATTTGTCTAACACGCTGTTGCTGCACCCATCAATGACATCACCATATCCTTCACAGATCAGCAGGCAGAAAGTAACAATAGCTGCTGCTATTGCCTATTTCTAGTATTATTAATATGTGTAGAGTACATAAGCAAAGCCATTACTGGGTATCCAGCTTTGTTACCACAACACTTGAAGTGAGCATGTACTAAAAAAAAATGTAAAATACATGCATGTACAGAAATATATTGAGTAATTATATAATCTTTGTATGTTCTTATTTTCTTTTATGGCTTTATAATTTACATCTGAAATCTCTGACCTTTGTGTCTGGCCACAGGAAGTATACCTCTGCATGTGAGTTACCAGTGTAAAGGCCCATACACACGTCGGATTTTTCCGAACGACCGGTCGTTTGAACGTCCCGTCGTTCAGTCGTCTGCACGCTAAATCGGGCGTGTGTACAGACTGTTGTTCAGGTGATAAGACTGGTTTTGAGCGATCCGCCGGGCTAATCGCTCAAGACCAGTCTTATCACCTGAACGACAGTCTGTACACACGCCCGATTTAGCGTGCGGACGACTGAACGACGGGACGTTCAAACGACCCGTCGTTCGGAAAAATCCGACGTGTGTATGGGCCTTAACTGAGAATGACGGTTATAGTTCCCTTCATACATTGAAGTACCTGAGACTTTTACAGTGCCGATTGGAAAATGGAGTAAGCAATGAATATTACTGTTACCAAGGAGTAGAAAAAAACAATACTTTCCATTCCTGAGGCCATGGGCAGAGGTAAAGAATACTTTAATCTTTGTGTCAGAAAGAGCTACTGTATTATAATTTTTTGAGTTTGTAAACTCTGAAATGTGAAATTATTTTCTGGAAATGTAAAAAAAATAAATTATACTGCTAACCAAAGATTGCACAAGAAAAATCATTTCCAACAGACTACAAAGTCTTTTGAACTGTAATTGTCCCCTTATATTGTTGGGCCCCTGGCCAATTGCATGGCCTGCTGTGACTGCAGTAACATCCCTGTTAATAACAACGGTATTTTTTAAAGTTTAACAATTACCTTTTCCATCTTTCCTCTGGGCTTAGAAACATCTACAAAAAAGGACACACGAGGCACATGCATCCTGTCTGGCTGGATAACTAGAACAAAGTCCATATTGAAAAGCGTGCCCAGCATTCAGGTGTCTGACCACAACAGTTCCAGATGATAACTAGGCAAATACTTCTTAATTTGCATACAACATTTATCGTTGCTTAGGACTTTGGAAAACAACTCTAATCAGCTTTTGATAAGGTAGAGGACACAGTAGCATATATATGTGATAAGTTATATAGTCATTCACTCTGAGCCCACAATAATTTGTGATTGTTTTAGTTCACAGTCTACTGATGATACCGACATCCCCATCCTCTGCCATCAACCCTACTTGAAGGATTTGGGTTGTTTAGCTAAGTAAAACTGTATTCTTTTACAGAAAAAGAACTGAAGCCGGGTACGTGTGTATGAGGTCTATCACCCGGTTGGGATCAGGGCTCAACCAGGCTTCAGTTTGGGGTCTAGCCTGTACAGTTGTGTCGCTAGCCTGCAGACTAGTGACACATTCTATTGCTATGAAGCGGGAGGAGGGCCAACAGCGTAGGGCACAACAAAGTGAGTTGAGTGAGAAGGAGAACAGTGCCCTCCACTTGCACTCAGCTAAGATGATCCACCAGGCAGATCACCAATGCAATGCACTGAGGGGGAGTGAAGGCTGCTATACACATACTAGATTCTTGGCAAAAGACCCAACCAGTCACTTTGGAAAAGAACCATCTAGCATGTGTACGAGGCTATATTCTAAAATCCTTACAACTAGGAACAGTTATGGGGAAGCCAATTAACGAACCAGAATGTTTTTGGGATGTCAACAGAAAGTGGAATGCCTGGAGGGAACCCAAACACAGAGAGAAAATACAAACTGCAAGCACATAGGGAACATAACCTGGAATCCTAGCACTGCAAGGCAAGAGAGTCAGCCGCTTTGTATCATGCTGCTTGGGTGAGGAAAGAAGTGCAAAACATTTGGCAAACTGTACATTGTCTTTCACATATTCCTTTTATAAATCACACCCTTAGTGTTTATGGGCTTCCAAGCCTAACATTCAAATATGCAAGTAGTATTATGTATGTAGGTAACTACACAATCTGTTCATAGTATTCAAAATCTGATGACTCTCGTGCTATGTGGAGGTGGTAAAATTGGCCAGTGATTGGCCAGTCAAAATTGGTTGTGTGCACCGGGCTTTAGATCATATTTTAGAGGGAGGTGCAATACTCTACTTACTTCTTATTTGAAATACTTTAATCAGTCCATTTAAACAGTCCACAGAACTCCTTTAAATACTTAAAGAGGAACTTTAACCAAGTATTGAACTTAATTCCAATCAGTAGCTAATAACCCCCTTTCCTACGAGAAATTTTTACCTTTTCTCGAATAAAGGAGGTCTGTATGGCTGATATTGTGGTGAAACTCACCTCAGAGTGTGATGTCCTGACCATGGTTCTGACAGTTTATTGTCTGTGAACCTCGTTGCATTGTGGGAAATAACATATTTTTCCAACTGGCAAGCAAGCCATCGCTCCCTCTGTGCATAGAATTAGAAGCAACAAACATTACGTACTGATCACCTACCAGAACTAAAGATGTCACCACCAGTGATCAATTTCAGAATGTAAATCAGGGAGAGGAAATATTTTACAATGGTCAATCGCTGCCTAAATAATCTATAAAATAATAAAAAAAATAAGCAATTTTATGTATTTTGTTATTTTCACTACAGTTCCTCTTTGAATACTTACTTTTACATTTAGATACCTACTACTGTAAAATCAAGCAAGGAGTGCCGCCATAATTCTATAGCGCTGCAACAAGCAGGTGCATTCTGATTTCTGCCCCCCTATCCAGCAGTGCATGCGGTGAATGCGGATGGCCACATCAGATCAGGGAACTAGCACAATCATGTCAGATTGTGGCAGCCAGTAATTATCACAGCAACAACAAAGCAATTCAACAGCATTATCTGAACTTTAACATTAAGTTTTACATTAATAAAAAGAAAAAAATATCAGTAGCTGTAAGTCTGCAAACTGTAAATGTTCTTCAAGTGTTGGTATACTGTAATTACACATGTAAAAAACTACCATGGACAAAACAGTTCCAGTCCTAACAAAATTATAGCTAAATGTCCACAAAGTTATTTTGCTGATTGATAGAACTAGGTAAAGATTTTAGGCAGGGCCTCAAACTTAATTTAAACAATTAAATTTACTTTTCAAAAACTCCCCAAGGAAATCAGTTTAAATGCTGTCTTTGTCTTTTGTCCCCGTCCCCAGTCCCTTCCCCCACAAAGTACACATACGCTCACAAAAAAAGCTGTTTAAAGGCTGCCAAGCATCCTTCCCTTTGTGATCTGCAGCATGAATACCGGACAAAAAACATATGCTGGGGACCAGCACGCATAACATTAGGCAGCAGTGTGCGCTGCCCTCATGGGCTTCATAGCGTGGCCGCACCAACACTAGACAAGCAGAACATCAGCTCCAGCTCTTCATCATATTCTCATTTAACTTTCCTGAGTGGATAGTTTCACCTTTTTTTATCATATAAAAAACAAATAGGAGCTATATGTCTTTACTGGGTCTTTTTTTAACTGCTGCACAAATTATTTGTTATTATGTGCAACTTAGTACAAATTAGATTTAACATAATAAAGCAAACAACAGCAGACTCTGCTGTGAGGGAAACTTGCTGGCTGCTCTTACTCAAAAGGGAGTCACATAATCATTAGCTGTGCAACAACAAAGGGGGAGGGGCTGGGATGTTTACCTCAGAATGCCAATGGTGATTGGTTATTGGCTTTCAGAAATGACACGATGGGCAGATTACTAACCCACACATATTTCAGCATTCTGTCTGCTAATTATAAAATAAAAGCACAATCCATGGGGGTGGGGGATGTTCTTAACGGGTTTCAAGGTTTATTACCTACTGGGCTATGTAGTAGAAATGTAATATTTTGAATATGAAATGCTATTTTTTTATTAAAATAAAGTATGAGTCTCTCACAAAAAGATATTCAGTCTGTTTACCCTTATACTACACAAACTTGGTACAATTGAACAAGATTGTATAGTGTATGATCAGTGCGCTGTATGACTGTGTATTATCTGTATTCCAGTTTTGTATAGGCCCAGTTTCAGTAAACATCAGTATGTGATGTCGTGCAGTAGAATACTGCTTGCCAACCTGCAGAGATGTTTACTTTGTACAATGCCACAGAATAAGTTGGTGCTTTATAAATCAATAACAAGAAAACAAGAAAAATGCCTGCAGCACACTGTGTGAAGCTAAAATACAGGTTATACTGGCAGCTGATCTGTATTGCTGCCTCGTGGAGGGACCGCCTGGCAATGCCGATATGTGTAGCGGTCGGCCTGTTCAGATAATAATATTTATGTCAAATGTATGGATTTATTTATATTACTGTATTTAAAAAACAATATTAAAAATATTAACTTGATGCCAAAAATAATACTAACAACAATCATTATTATTATTACTATTCTCTGAACCACTTCATAATTACAACTAGCCGAGTTCTATTTCTACACTAAAGCCCAAACAACTGATAAGACGTCAATCCAACTGTGGGATTGCCGTCTTATCAGTCTTATCAGCTGTTTGAACAATAGCAAGCAACTTTTTCTGGTTGTTTCAACTTGTTTCACAACAAAAGTTGTTTGATAATTGTGCTGCATAAAAGACCGCTGTTGAATGTGTGCATGGCTGTGCATGGGGCTTAAAACCGCTAATTGAAAAAAATCTTGACTAAGTACAGCTCTGCAAGTTGTAATATACCGGTATATATATATATATATATATATATATATATATATATATATATATATATATGTGTATATATATATATATATATGTGTATATATATATATATATATATATATATATATATATATGTATATATATATATATATATATATATATATATATATATATATATATATATATATATATATATATATACTTGAATTTGTCAGATTAATCTCTCCTACCCCTGCAATTGTCATGTGACTGTAGTGCACCGGTACCTTTTTTCACAGCAGCATTAGCATGAAACAACCCTCCCCCCCCCATCCTGATCCCTCTAAAGTTTGCTGCTACTTACCTGGGTCTTCTTCCAGCCCCCTGCAGTCTTGAAGGTCCCTCTGTGTCCTCACAATCCATTCCGTTGATCCACATTCAGCCCCCGTGATTTCCGCAACCCGGCTAGGTAGTCCACAACACTGCATGTGCTGACCCAGCGTTGCACTTCCTCGTTTGCACTCCTGTGAGCATTCTGTGCATGGGCAGTTCATTTAGACTCATAACTGTGCATGCCCAGAATGCTCCAGGCAATGGGGGGGGGGACAATTGATGAGTCACGCTGCTGGGTTAGCCCACATGCCATAGCGTGCGACCCAGCCAATTGGGGAACTTTAATGTGGCTGACAGCGGACCAATGGACCCATTATATTCATCTATTCCCCATGCACTTGCTTTGCAAGCATTGGAATTTCACCTTACCACATATTCTTCTTTTGATTTTTTACTACAGTCTTTTTTACTCATGGCAATTGACTACCTTCTCACACACAATTTTTTCGTCTTTGATTCTCAGTTTTATCTCCAGAGATGCGGAGCTTCTATGGGGGCAAAGTTTCCCCCCTCCCTGGCCAACCTATACATGGGTTGGTGGGAGGAGCTCCGCATCTTTGGGGATGATAATCCTTTTGCCTCCCATATACAATGGTATGGCAGGTATATAGACGATTTGTTGTTAGTGTGGGAAGGTCCTCCTGATACTTTGGACTCATTTTTGAATTATCTAAATGACAATCGTTTACATTTAATATTCACAATGAATACTTATGCATCTTCGATTGATTACTTAGATCTCACTTTAATAGGTGATCCCGTGTTACAGGCAATCTCCACTTGCACTTTTCGGAAACCGACATCGGGTAACTCGACACTTTTAGCAAGTGCCTGTCACCCTAGACATACAATTAATGCTATACCAACTGGCGAATTTGTTAGAGCAATCCGTAACTGTTCCACCTTGGAGGGCGCAGATAGGGAGTGCAGTCTGATTGAGTCTAGGTTACGGCAGAGAGGTTACACTGACAGGCAATTAAAAAACAGTCGTAATAAGGTGGCCAAAAAAACTAGGACAGAATTTCTGGACAGTAATAAGGGCAGATGTAGACAAATAGAGAGGGGTACTGTTACTTTTGTAACAGAATACAGTTTAGAATATAAGAATATTGTTGATATCATTAAAAAATACCTTCCAGTCTTACACTCTGACCCTAAGTTGAAGCAGGTCCTTGACAGAGGGTGCCGCTTCTCATCCCGTAGGGCTCGTACTTTAGGGTCCCTTTTGTCCCCCAGTCTTTTTAGGTCCCCGGCCTCTATACGCACTCCGACTTGGTAAAATACAGTAGGATCTTATCCCTGTGGTTTCACCACATGTCACTACTGTAAGTGTCATCACAAAGGATCCTCCATTTTTTCATATACAACTAATAGGTCTTTTCCCATTCTACAGTACATCAATTGTGACACTAAACATACAATTTATGTAATTTCATGTACCAGTTCATTCAGTATGTGGGGTGCACCTCCCGCAATCTTTGAGCAAGGATAGGTGAACACTACTGCGCGACTAACTGGAACACTTTTAAAAAATCTGATGTTTCGAAACATTTTGAGAACTGTCACAATGGGAATATGACCACTTTTAAATACCAGGGAGTAGAAAGAGTGGTCTCTCCAATCAGGGGAGGCGACCATCAGAGGCTTCTCCTCAAACAGGAAGCCTTTTGGATTCACCGCATGGGTACCCGCTCCCCCGATGGCCTCAATACCCGGTGGGACATCAGATTAATATATGACTGTTAGGAAAGTTTTTCTTTCTCCTCTTTTCTTATTTGCCAGTCATCTTTCTCTTTATATTTACACTTTTTGTATGTAATTTTAACTTTTAGATGTTTTTTAACAATGTGGTTACATCTTTTGTATTTTCATAATCATGTGATATTTCAATCTAGTAATGTCTATTATAAGATGTATCATGTTCCTTTAAGAGGTTGCGGCCTTTCTCTGATGGAGTGGGTGTGAGTTTTCTCCCTCCCCTCTCCTTCAGCTATAAAGTCCCCGCCTCTTTTAGAATGTGTATGACTATGATTAAGGGCAGACTTTGAGCCCGATACGCGTTAGTCTTTTTGTGGCCTTGTCTGTGTCATTGTTTGTGGCTTTTTTCAATAAAGTATATCAGCTTTTACCACTTCACTAAGACTGCGGATCCTCCTTCCTTTGATGGGACCAATGGAGGGGTCTGGAAGAACACAGATGGACTTTCAAGACTACAGGGAGCTGGAGGAAGCCCTAAGGGAAAGCCAATTTTTTTCCGCTTGCCTCTAAATTCCTTTAACCTTTTCGGGACCGGCCACCTACCCCCCCTTAAGGACCAGGCATTTTGCGCAGGAAGGGGGTGCGCGCGTTTGGGGGGGTCAGGTGGCCGGTACCCGTCTGTGGCTGCCCGATTTGTGTCCCCCCCCCATGGTGGCAGGTGCCCTCCCTTCTGCCCGCAGCCTTCACTTACCTTCCAGGCTCCAGCGATGAGCCGCACGGGACCCTCTTCTCCGGCCGGCATCTCCGTTCTATCTGATGATCAGTTCCGGGTCGCGGCTTGATGGCGTCATCAAGCCGGGACCCGGCGCTGACGTAAGATGGAGCGGAGATGCCGGCCAGAGCGGAGGGGGGTGCCGATCGTCGCAGGAACAGCAGGGAGGTGAGTGGATGCTCTTCTTTCCCCCCCTGCCGCCGAGCTGTCAAACTGATCACTACGATCCGACGGCGATCGTAGTGATCACGTGATCAGCAGCCATACGCGATGGCTGCTGATCACTCGGGGGAGATGTCGGCTGTCATATGACAGCTTAATCTCCCCCTCCGGGTGCGTACGATCGCGTCGGGAGCGGAAACTGCGGGCCGGCGTAGATCCTGCGCCGCATCAGGCTAGAACAGCCACAAGTGCGGCGTAGGATCTCATAGAGGCGGTCCCGAAAAGGTTAAATAAAGGAGGTGATTATGCGGAGAAATAATCAGTAGATACAATCTAATTCACTTTATCTTCTAAGTTTTCTCCTAGGTGATATTTTCACATTATATACAAAATTCCTTTTAAAGCAGCAGGGACAGCCATACTACCCCAAGGAATAAAACACATATATAAGTAAATAACTACTTGTTCTACATACATAACAGATGTATTGTACTGTCCACATTTTGATTTCAGTGAATTCTATATAGTAAATAAAGAGAATTCTGTTTCAGGGTTTGCCATCTTAATTCCCTCTGACTGAAGCCAATACTGATGTAATTTCCTCCCTTACTTTTTTCACTCCTAGAAACTGCACTGTCATAGCTAGCTTGCTTTAAAAACACACGTGAGCACAGCAAGGATTAGATTTCAGCAGCTCAATAAACAGCCCTCAGCCAATCAGTGAGGAGCAGAAATGTGGGAGGGGTGATGACAAGCTTCCTAACCATCGGTAATAGAACAAATAGAGCCAGGCAGACTGAGTTAAGATTTAGTCAAGCAGAAACATATCTGAATTGTGGTGGCTGACAAGGAAGAAAATACTTAGTACCCTTTTCACCTACTTTTTGGTAGGTTTTCTGTTTCAAGAGGTTTTAATTGAAAATTTTGTTGGATTTAAACAAGAGAAATACCACCAACAAATCTATGTAAATTGCATAAAATACACAATAACATCAGTGCTTTAGGTACAGAAGAACGTTACTAGAACCTAACGTTATGGATTGTCGCCATTATATATCCATTATAACCTGATGTAGCACAAACTAAAAGAGCACTTTTTCGTTTCTCTCTTCCTTTTGTGTCTTGGAATTTGTTACACATTTATTCATATTAATTTTGTCACTCTGATTACCAATTCTGTATTTTGTAACCAATTCTGTATTTCATATATTGGTGTATACCATTGTCTGTATTATTTTGTACCACATGTTTGTTTCCTACTTTGTACAGAGCCACGGAATAGGTTGATGCTTTATAAATCAATAGTAATAATTTTCATTGTTGAAAAATAAATAAATCAATAATAATAATAATTACAAAGTGCAAAGGGATTTTTTAAACAGAAGATGAAAAATAATGCGTACAACGATATATGCCGCCTGTCATTTTGGCGCAGAGTGAGCTGAATGACAGCTCAGCCTGTTGCTGCACAAATACCAAATGGCATTAATTACTATTCCCGTAGCAACTTGGAGGGAAGAAGTAATAAGAGACGGGACAAGATCCTCCAGCAACCAAGGCTGAGACATCAAAGTGCGCCCCTCCATCCCTCCCACCCCAGCCATCACACACTGACTGCTATTAGAGTAAAAGATGCCCCAGGGCCCCCCAACCCTCCCAACACCTTATTCTCTACTTATCTATCATGCAGTCACTGCCCTGTATCCCCTTTCCTTATTTCTCTCTGCTTCAAACACAATAGGGGAATGATAGCTGAGTGAGTTGTGCACCCCTCCTACACTGCGCCCTGAGGCTGGAGCCTCTCTCGCCTCTGCCTCGTCCCGACCCTGGAAGTAATTCGGGGTCCGTCGATCGTCAGCACCCATATTACACTGCTGCTTGGCCATAGACATAATAACATTAGGTCTATGGCGCGACTCAGGTCAGGCGCAGTGCGGGGAACAGCGCGCACTAAAATGACCTGCTTTGAAAATTATCTCCTAGGAAAACAAGAAGAAAAAGTGAATTGGATCGGGCCCTGTTTGTGTAAAGAAGAACAAATACAATGTTTTCTTATGTTTATTCAGTGATTTACATCTTTATTGGACTTTATTGTATTATTATCATTTTACTAAACATAATTTTAAAAACAGCAGCATAAGTGTAATTTATAATATACAGAGTCCTGGGGGAGTAGACAAGCATAATGTGAAAATACAGAAAATGGCTTAATCAATTGTTCCTATTTAAGTATCTATATATATAATAGACTAAGTGCCTCAACCTTCAAACAAGAAGAAGAAGTACTTTGCATGAGAAAATTTATGCGTGATCAAACACCAAGTTTAAGGCCTCTTTTCCACGGACTGTTGAGCTGTGTGCTCAGCAAGCAGTTACCAGGCAGCAGTGAGCAGATACCAGGCAGCAACAAGCAGTTACCAGGCAGCAGTGAGCAGATACCAGGCAGCAGTGAGCAGATACCAGGCAGCAGTGAGCAGATACCAGGCAGCAACGAGCAGTTACCAGGCAGCAACGAGCAGTTACCAGGCAGCAACGAGCAGTTACCAGGCAGCAACGAGTAGTTACCAGGCAGCAACGAGCAGTTACCAGGCAGCAACAAGCAGTTACCAGGCAGCAACAAGCAGTTACCAGGCAGCATCAAGCAGTTACCAGGCAGCAACAAGCAGTTACCAGGCAGCAACAAGCAGTTACCAGGCAGCAGCAAGCAGTTACCAGGCAGCAGCAAGCAGTTGTGAGAGTTTGAGAGCCATTTCACTGCCTATTCACAGTCCATGGAAAAGAGGCCTTACCCTAGCAAGTCTGACATTGCAAATCTGGCCTAATTGGATATTCATGAGGCAATGCTCATGCAAATGCATGCACAAACCAATACCACAAAGCAGTCACCCTGCTACATGCTACATTAGCACTATCCGGCTTAGTGCACACCAGAGCGGTTCGGCAGCGTTTTGCGATCCACTTGCGGCTGCGGATACGCTTGGGTAATGTATTTCAATGGGCTGGTGCACACCAGAGCGGGAGGCGTTTTGCTGAAACGCATACTCCCGAGGTGAGGCATTTTTTTGGGATTTCGGATGCGTTTCTGCCTCAATGTTAAGTATAGGAAAAACGCAAACCGCTCTGAAAAACGGCAGTTCAGAGCGGTTTTGCAGGCGTTTTTGTTACAGAAGCTGTTCAGTAACAGCTTTACTGTAACAATATATGAAATCTACTACACCAAAAACGCTTTACAAAACCGCAAAATGCTAGGTGAAATGCTACAGAAAAATAAGAAAAAGCGTTTCAAAATCTGCTAGCATTTTGCGGATCTGCTAGCAGTTTTTGGTGTGCTCCAGGCCTCCAGGAGCGCCACGGGGAGGATTCCGAATGCCCCCTTTTTATACAACTGGGGGGACCGCAGGGTCCTAGGCTCTCCCACTGCCTGGAAACCACAGCGGCACCCCGGAGGGGGAGGCTGGGTGGCGTGGACGACCCCCCCCCCCCCCAAGTTTGGCCAGCGCCGGGGAGAGCCGTCTGCACCCACCTCCCAATATTAAAAACAGGCACTTACCTTAACGTCCATTGCGTTCTGCTACATGCGCATTAATTTGGGGGCACCACATGAGAAAGGAGAGAAGCATGGGTCACCCCGAGCTTTAGAGCTCAGGGCTGGCTCACATACAGCACTCCAGAGGGGGGGGGGGGGGGGGGGGGAGGACAGGCGCACTCACTCCAGGGTTCACACCACCGGAGCAAGCCATCCACCACCTGCCTCCAAAGGATACAAACTGCACAAAATGCTTTCCATGAGAAAATTAATGCGCATGAAGCAGAACCCAATGGATGTTAAGGTAAGTGGCTGTTTTTAATATTAGGAGGTGGGTGCGGACGGCTCTTCCCAGCGCTGGCCACGCTTGGGGGGGGGCGGCTGCGCCACCCAGCCTCCCACTCCGGGGTGCCACTGTGGTTCCCAGGCAGTGAGAGAGCACTTTGCAGTATTGGTTTTTTGACCCTGCATAGTTTGGCATGCGAAAGCAAATGCATATTTGCATGAGCATTGCCTCATGAATAGCCAATTAGGCCGGATTTGCAAAGCCAGACTTGCTAGGGTTAAACTTGGTGTTTAAGCACGCATACATTTTCTCATGGAAAGCCTACTTCTTCTTGCTTCAAGGTTGAGGCACGTACTCTATTAGATAGATAGATGCGGCGTATGCTACGACGCGGGTTGGCTAGTTCACTATAATTTATTAGTACATATTGACAAATGTGCAGGTTCAATAGTTTAATGACACTTACCTTGGCTTTATACATCTTTAACTCCAAAGCTTTGAAGTCCACGTGGTCAATTAATGATCTCATGAAGGAGCTGGAAAATATTTGAATAAAAGGACAAAATAGTGAAACTTGCTTTTTTATGTACCTCCAAATGCTTTGTGTCTGTTAATTAAAGGGGAACTCTAGAAAGCCCCAAACAGTGCCCTCATAGAAATATCAGTTCTAGTCATCAGTCTTTGAAAACAGCTTATCGTTGCTTATGATATGCTTTGAAAGATTGCAGCAAACAGCATTTCTGCTACTGAAAACTAGGTGTCATGGAATGGGTTTAAATGGACATTCAGATTGTGGTGCATTTACATCCCCTTCTGTGTTAGCAGCGATAAGAAGGCACAGAACAGTTTCTATTGTGATTAAAGATAACAATATTGTCCCTACAGCTGTAATGCAAATAATCTGTATCGCCAGACCAATGTAAACAGGTGAGCCGGCCAGCCAGCAAGAGATTGTTTAAAATTGTGCAGCTGATAGCTTATAAAGGACAATAACATTTCCAAAAGGTATAAATTACAGATATTATTCCTATGGAAAGCTTAGTCTAATGATGCTCCATTGAGTTTGTGTTTAAAGTGTACCTGTAGGGAAAAAATGCCCAATTTAGATACTTATCTCAGTAAGGGAAGTCTTTGGATAATCCAGGGGCTTCTCCCTTCCCCTTCAGCACTGGGACCCCCCAAACCTCAACAACAAGGGCTTGTCAACGAAGCACGGCCCCACTGCGCAGGCACAGATGGCTAGCGCCTGCACAGATCTGGAGGAGAACGTGGAAAGCCTTTGGAGGACCCAGAGGCTTCCCTCTACCAAGGTAAGTATCTAACTTTTACTTCTGTTAAGGTCACAGGTTTCTTTAAATCAGCTGTCAGTAAAATAGTTTTGAGCATTTTAGTGTGAATTGTTGACTAAGCTACGCAGGTGCTTATGCCCAACTGATGCTGATCCTGGCCTGTCTGAGAACCTCATGTGTTGCCATCCTCTGCTTTATCTGGCTGCCTGCTGTGCTGTCGACCTCTCCCTGTCTGAGAACCCATCTTGTTGCCAATCTTTTGCCTGTCCCAGAGGGACTCCAATACTATAATACTGTCAATTTATGAAAGTGAAACTCTCCCTGCAGTGGCGTAACTAAGGAGCTTGGGGCCCCAGTGTGAGATTAACATGGGCCCC
The DNA here is from genome assembly GCF_040937935.1 of Hyperolius riggenbachi. NCBI lineage: Eukaryota > Metazoa > Chordata > Amphibia > Anura > Hyperoliidae > Hyperolius > Hyperolius riggenbachi. The sequence goes on along the minus strand of NC_090648.1, from coordinate 340,849,434 downwards.
AAAAATGCTATTGATATAGAGCCCCAGAACCTACCAAGGAAAGTTTCAGTGTCAGAGAAGTGTAATTTAAGTAGGAAAACTGTTACCACTATGCAGGGCACATATAGAGGTGTTCATTACTAGCATAGCACCAATGCAAAGATGATAAGATGGATGAAGGAGGGCGTGGTCGCAACCTCTGCATCCCCTATTGCTATGCTGCTGACTGCTGACAAATCACCTGGTCATTTTTGGCTGGCAAATTCCAATGTGAAAATAAGCATAATTTTAAAGTTTACAGCCTATAAAAGTCTAATTACAGACTGTAATTTAATTTAAGCCTGGTTACAGACCAAATAAAAAAGTTATTTTCAATTATAATAATAATAATTTATAAAATTGAATATGAATCAATGACATATGTATTTTTAATGAAACGTTAAAGAGAGTCTAAAGCGGAATATTTTTCCTCCTTTTTTTGTGCTGCCATCTTCAGCATTAAATTCCAAGCTGATTCGCCACGTTCCTGCAGCAGAACGAGTTATTTATGCTTCTGAAATAGCCTAGCAAAGTTCCACCGCTTTGCAGGTCGCAGATTTTGCTGCCATGAAGAGGCAGAGCTATGCACAGTAGCTCTGCATCTTTTGCAGTCAATCTCCACTGATCTCCGCCTCTCCATGCCCCAGTTAAAGAAGACTGAGAGCGGCGGGAAGAGGCAGAGATTGACTTTAAAAGAGGTGGAGCTACTGTGCACAGCTCTGCCTCTTCCAGGAACCAAAATGCTGCGATCCTGGACAGTAGTAAAAATTCAGAATATGCGCTTAGGAAAATATACAATAAAATGTACAATACACAAGACGGTTCAGAAGATAAATTATATAAAAAAGAAAGCGCTCTCTGTCACAGGAAAGAAAGAGTTAACAGTCTCACAGATTGTAGACACTTTTATCCTATCTCCAGGCTCTGTCAAAGTTCAGCTGTTATCCAAAAGTTTTGCTCTTTAATTCAGGACATTCGCCTCAACATGTAAGAGAACAAATAAAAACGCAAAAATAGCGTATCACTGTGTCATGAGATAATCCCGTCACCTCTAAGAAAATGCCTGTGGAATTCTTTATTTTGATCACCCTTCCAATCACCAGTGCATCGACACTCCCCCCTAAGTGTCCGCACTCACCCTGTTAACCTCCTGTATCTCTGGAGGCAGGATTAATAGTGTGTGGGGGTTGGAAACAATCACTGTTGTTTTCCTCTCTCTCAAAGACTTCAAACCACGCTGTAACTAAAATAGCCTAACATAGCATAATTCTGTATGTTTATTTAAAAGATAATACAATTAATTGCACTAACAAGCAAGCGTGGGTCAAGAGCATAAAGCAATTACAATCCTGGTCCCCGGGAGACCACTCTTTAAGCTGAAATCGATTCACAATCTGTTTGCAGTAAAGGCGGCCATACGATCCCTCTCTGATCAGATTCCATCAGAGAGGGATCTATCTGTTGGTCGAATCTGATGGCAAATCGACCAGTGTATGGCCACCTTAATGAGCACGTCTTAATTGCAGCAGTTAAGGAATGGATTTGCACTTTTCTTAACTGTAGTGTAGCTCTAGAAATCCACGCTAAACTGCCGCTATTACATAGGCTTTGGGAAGTTTCTTACTATCATGCAGAACTGTTCTTCTGCTGGTTAGAACAGTTTTAGAAGAAAAAACTGTCGGTAATGCGTTGATCAATCTCCCCCAATGTGTTTAGGAAGGATAGAACAGGGAAAAGAGGTGGAGGAGTTTGTCTCTTTGTTAAGAACTCTTTTACAGCTGTCTTAAACAATGAGATAGATGAAGATTGCGAAGATGTGGAGTCCATTTAGGTAAATATTCATGGTGGAAAGAAAGGTTGCTAATTGCTTATTGGGGTATGCTACAGGCCACCACATATTCATGAAGCTGCAGAACTGCAATTACTGCAGCAGACTAAAAAAGCAGCAAGTAAAAATGAGGTCATAGTTATGGGTGACTTCAACTTTCCAGACATTGACTGGAGTGTTGAGGCTGCAAATACTCCACCAAAAAGTTAGACCAGGCCTCACTTGCCAGTATCAAAAAACTTTATTGTGAACAACCAACCATAGATATGTACAAAATCACTATAATAAAACCATTAAAACACTGCTAGAGCTTCAGAGGTAGTACAGCATGCCCCCACTTTCATACCCACTCCATGCATACATGCATACCATTCAGACAACAGGAATTTATTGCATGTGCTTGTAGTAACTTATCAGAGCTCTGATTTTAGCTGCAATTGCTAATTGACCACTATTTGGCACCTCCAGACTTGATTACTCAGCAGTGAAAACAACAGGCACTAGATTGTGTCATCGGTCCTATATAAATACTAAATAATAATAATAATAATAATAATAACGTACTGGGAGAACACTGAAGGGAAATGGAAAGCTTTTAAACTTATTCTCAATCAATATTGTAGTAGGTGTACCCTTATGGAAACAAAACATCTAGGAATAAAAAAAAGGCCTCTATGGATGAATAGAAAGGTTAGAGAAAAAATTAAGGGGAAAAAGAATGCCTATAAGGTCCTAAAACAGGAGGGGACCGAGGCTGCATTAAGCAATTATAAGGAGTGCAATAAAAGTTGTAAAAAATAAATTAGGCTGGCAAAGATTAAAGCTGAAAATCAAATCGCTAGGTATATCAAATCTAACCCAAAGAAGTTTTACAAGTACATCAACTCTAAAAAAAGAAAGGTTGACTGTATTGGACTCCTAAAGGATGAGGGTGGGAACTCAGTGGTGGATGACCAAGGTAAGGCAGAGTTATTAAATGCTTTCTTTGCTTCTGTCTTCACAAGGGAAACATCACTGCTGCAAATTACAGATGCAGAAGAATCTTAATATTCCAATTGCAAAAATAAATACTTAACGCAGGAAGAAGTGAAAGCAAGACTAAATAAATTAAAAATAGAAAAGGCACTAGGCCCGGATGGCATGCATCCTCGGGTTCTACGGGAATTAAGTTCAGTTATAGATAAACTCCTTTATCTTATGTTTTGTGACTCTCTTTCAACTGGCAGAGTCCCAGTGGATTGGCATACAGCCCAAGTTTTCCCATTATTTAAGAAGGGCAAAAAATCAGATCCAGGAAATTATAGACCTGTAAGCTTAACATCAGTTGTTTGCAAACTATTTGAGGGGTTACTAAGAGATACTATACATGAGTTCATAGTAGAAAATAATCTTATTTCTCAGCATCAGCATGGGTTTACTAAAGACAGGTCCTGTTTGACTAACATGCTCAGCTTTTATGAGGTAGTGAACGCTAATGTGGATATTGGGAATGCTGTAGATGTGATATACTTGGACTTTGCAAAGGCCTTCAACACTGTTCCCCACAAAAGTCTTGTGCAAAAGTTGAGGATGCAAGGACTGGGGAAGAGTCTGTGTGCATGGATAGGGAACTGGCTAATGGACAGAAAACAAAGATGTGTGGTCAATGGATCATACTCAAAATGGGTGACTGTTAGCAGTGGGGTCCCACATGGGTCTGTACTGGGTCCAGTGCTCTTCAATTTATTTATTAATGACCTAGTAGATGCAGTAGAAAGCAATGTTGCTATTTTTGTAGATGATACAAAATTGTGCAAAATCATCAACTCTCAGGAAGATAGTGACATATTGCAACAGAAACGGGATAGGATGGCTATATGGGCACATAAAAGGCAGATGAAATTCAATTTTGAAAAATGTAAAGTCATGCATTTTGGTCGTACCAATGGTCTAGCACCATCCAAAGTAAATGGGATACAGTTGGGGACATCAAACTTGGAGAAGGACTTAGGAGTACTCATCGACACCAAGTTAAATAATCATATTCAATGCCAAGCCGCTGCAGCTAAAGCTAATAAAATTTTGGGATGCATTAAAAGGGAAGTAAAAACTCGAGATGCTAGCATAATATTGCCCCTGTTTAACTTTCTAGTAAGGCCACATCTGGAATATGGAATTCAGTTCTGGGCACCACATTACAGGAAAGATATTGCAGTTTTAGAGCAGGTGCAGAGACGAGCAACAAAATTGATGCATGAGATGGAAGGTCTCACCAAGAAAGGCTAGATAAACTGGGTTTATTTAGTCTAGAAAAAAGATGCCTTAGAGGGGATCTAATTAACATGTACAAATACATTAGAGGGCAACATAAAAGCTTGGCGGATGAGCTTTTTGTCCCTAGGCCTTCTCAAAGGAATAGAGGACATGATACGCGCATGGAGGAAAAACGTTTTAGCTATTTATTTAGGAAAGGGTTCTTTACAGTAAGAGTGATTAAGATATGGAATGCATTGCCACAGTAAGTAGTTATGGAAAATTCTATACCTGCATTTAAAGGGGGCTTAGATGCTTTCCTTTGCGTTGAAAGACATCCATGGCTACAATTACTAGGTAATGCCCAGTGATGTTGATCCAGGGATTTTATCTGATTGCCATCTGGAGTCGGGAAGGAATTTTTTCCCTTTTGGGGCTAATTGGACCATGCCTTGTAAGGGTTTTTTGCCTTCCTCTAGATCGACAGGGATATGTGAGGGAGCAGGCTGGTGTTGTACTTTGTTTTCTGGTTGAACTCGATGGACGTATGTCTTATTTCAACCCAAATAACTATGTAACTATGTAACTATGAACTGGTTAGTGAGTGAATGTGTTTTCTGAATCAGAGCAGGATCATCCACAAGATAACTAAGGCAAGTGCCAGGGGCCTAGTGGGCATCAATGGGAATTTTCACTGACCATTCTCCCACCTCAACTTACCAAAAAGACTATAGGAGTAAGAAAAGGCTAGTACCTTGCCTTGGGCCCATTTCATCTTAATCCTTTCTGCTCTGAATAAGAGCACATAATCAGATATCACTCATAGGCAGCATGTTTAATGAACATGGGTTATTGACATGTTATCAGGAAGAGAGGTGATAGTTGGAAAGTGATCATTTCTTTCTATGTGGATTCCTTCTCGTTTCCAGTTACCCATAAATGCTGCACTTATTTTAACATCCAACTACATATAATAAAATGTGCAACTTAGCTGATAGCATTTTTCGGATTTGCAATTACATATTTGCTCCTAGACATTCATGTATGCTTTTTCTAGCAATTCTGCACAATAATACAGCCTTTTATACATGTTCAGTGTTCTGCAAGTACATCACAGCACATATTATTTTTATTTGATATATTATTTAATTTGGAAAGTGTATTTTAAATGATTAATAACCCTTTTAGTTTTCAGAATAATGGTTTTATTATAAGAGATCTTTATAACAAAGAATTCACTGATAAACTGAGACTTGCCAGATACACAACAGTGTAAGAAAAATTATAGCAGTGTGTGTCAGAAATGAGCAATGCTGATTAACTGCTTCCTTAATTTTAGATTTACGCTGATGGCAACTTTGATAGGCTCGTGCCTCACTGTCTGCTACTCTTAACAGAAAGATGGATTATTCTAACCATAAGAAACATTCTTATTATGAGGATAAAATAATTAGAAGAGGCGGAGTGCAGGCTGCGTGTCTGTCTCTTCTTGGCCTGACAGCAGCGTCTGACAGAGATCTGCCTATTTTTTGTCTTTGCCTTGAAGAAAGAATGTACAAATGAGTTATAACTTATAACTGCTGAGGGTTTAGTCACGGAAATCCTCGACCACTGAACACATTCAACCTGATTTACTATTGTGGCTGGATTGTGTACTGGTTAAGGGCTCTGCCTCTGACACAGGAAACCTGGGTTAAAATATTGGTTCTTCCTGTTCAGTAAGCCAGCACCTATTTAGTAAGCAGTCCTTGGGCAAGACTCCATAACACTGCTACTTCCTACTGAGCGCGCTCTAATGGTTTCAGCCCAAGCATTTTGAGTTTTCCAGGAGAAAAGCGCAATACAAATGTTACTTGTCTTGTCAAGCGACGGCAGATCAGCTTCGTGTGCCTGTAGCACCTACAAACATGCAGCCACATGTCTTGTTGTCTCCATTGCATTGAACAGAGGAAAGTGCATGCAAAGGCATGTTTCCTTGCTTGTTGCTGGGTTGCATTGCTTGGGCTACAGGTGGACCTTCATAACTCAAAAGAGAAGTGTGACCATGCATGATGATGCCTGGCAAGTGGCAAATCATTTTTAAACAGGATTTTTAAAATACGACTATGTATAAAAGTTGGAATTATTTAAAAAAAAAAAGTAAATAAAACAAAAAGCATAGTTCCTTTTATCCACCATGCTAGTTTGGTGGGCAGAAGAAAATACTCAGTGGGTAAGTCTTTCCCCGCTGACCATTACTAATTTGTTTGGCTTTTAAAGAGGAGCTGTCAGCCATACAATCTCAGAAGAAATAAATACTTGCTCTATTTACATAACATATGTATTGCACTGTCCTGTCCACGTTGTGATTTTAGTGATTTTTCTATAGTAAAAAAAGTGAAAATCCTTCTTAGGATTTTCCATCTTGACTCTGTCTATCTTGAAGCCAATCCTGACATAACGTCCTCCCTTATGCTGGGAATTCAGGGGTCAATTCTGACGCTCGATTCTGCGCCCGATCATTTTACCTGCTCGACTCTTATCTTCCACTTGTTTTGTTTTTCTTATCTTTTTTCAATTCACTTCAATGATGAATCGAGCTGCAAAACGTTCAACGGTGATCGGACATGTCGGAAATTATCTATTGAGCCATCTTAATGGCTCAAAATCGAGCCGTGTATTCCCAGCATTACTCTTTCTGTGTTTGCATTGGCTGCCCTCCTCCCAGTCTTCAGACAATCCCTCCCAGCTCTGCAATAGAAAGTGCATTGTCATTGTGTGACTCTGCAGCTTCTCAGCATGAGAAATATTGGCCAATCAGATAGGAACAGAGGTTTGGGAGGAGAGAACGGGAGGGAAAGAGGCTTCAGCCAATCAGGCTGCATTAGTTAAGTCTGAGGGGAAAGTAAAGAAGAAAAAAGAGAAACCCAGCAAGCCCTGCAACTCCCTTTGTGCGGCAGATGTACCAAATAAGAGCCAGGGAAACTGAAGAATGATCTTTTATGGACAGGAAAAGAGTGATTTTTAACTTTTGGATTGCCTGGTTAGCATCCTTATTCCTTGTTTACCAGGTAAAAATAAAGAATTGATTTTTGATTGTATGCCTGACAGTTATGCTTTAACATTGGTGTGCCATGCAAGTAAGGTGGCAAGTTTTCCTTTCACTTGCAGAGCACGTTTGTGTTAATGTCAAGGCTAGAGGTCCTTCAACCCTCCAGTGCCCATGGGGGAGTGATGGAAAAGTCCAGAAGAGAATGAATCAAAATTGGATGTGTATGCCGGGCTTGCTGGGCTCAGCTAACGCTCCACAGAAAGACTGCATTTGCCAAGCAATAACATATTTACATAGTTATTTGGGTTGAAAAAAAGACATATGTACATCGAGTTCAACCAGAGAACAAAGTACAACACCAGCCTGCTCCCTCACATATCCCTGTTGATCCAGAGGAAGGCGAAAAACCCTTACAAGGCATGGTTCAATTAGCCCCAAAAGGGAACAAATTCCTTCCCAACTCCAGATGGCAATCAGATAAAATCCCTGGATCAACATCATTAGGCATTACCTAGTAATTGTAGCTATGAATGTCTTTCAATGCAAGGAAAGCATCTAAGCCCCCTTTAAATGCAGGTATAGAATTTGCCATAACGACTTCCTGTGGCAATGCATTCCACATCTTAATCACTCTTACTGTAAAGAACCCTTTCCTAAATAAATGGCTAAAACGTTTTTCCTCCATGCGCAGATCATGTCCTCTAGTCCTTTGAGAAGGCCTAGGGACAAAAAGCTCATCTGCCAAGCTTTTATATTGCCCTCTGATGTATTTATACATGTTAATTAGATCCCCTCTAAGGCGTCTTTTCTCTAGATTACATAACAGTGCAGATAATTCTATGACAAACAACAATTGAGCTTATGGTACTAATCTATAATGCAAGTGCCCCTGGTATGTACGAGCCTGTTTCATGCAAATATGAGAGCAGTGGGATGTGGAAGAAGAGTACTGCTGAGCGCTGTGAAAAAATCCATGCATTAAGGTGGAACAAATTTTTTGGCGGGTAATTTTACTAGCTAAAATTGTGAGCTGATGATGAATCGCTGTGAAGCCTTTGTGATTGCTCAGGATGAATTGTTGGTCAGACAAAGAAGCAAGACACAAGTTTGGCTCAGGACAGCAACGGATAAAACTGTTCGGGCGAATGGCGGGCTCCTGCCGACATGACTACTTGTTGACATTGAAAGGATTTCACAACAAGTGAGCAGAAACAGAAACGATTCTGTTCTCTGAGGCTATTAGCTGCAAAGTGTGGCAGTGCAGCGGTCAGTGCTGATGTCTTTCCTTGCTAATGAGCTCTGAATGCCCTATTAAACTGGGATACTATAGGACCAGAGACACTGGAACAATAGTATGCATGAATGACTCGCCAAGCTCTCATTGGATGGCCAAATGAATGAAGCAACTGGTAACACTCAGACTTAAATAGAGCTGACAGTCCAGTTAAATGATCCTTTATTAAGTTCTTATAGAAATAACATTTCTCATCAACACAGATAGTCAAGATACTCCCCTACATATGACTTATTTATAAGCTGTTTCTGCAGTAACCCTTTGTGTCTTTAGATATTATACTCAGCACAGGATTTTAGTGTTTCTACATGATCAAAAATGAACAAAATTCGATGATAAAATATTCTATAGATATAAATGATCATCCTATAAGGGATTATATTAATATACTTATTTTGCTTGTTTATTATGCTTTGAAATATTGCTGAAAATAGCATTTAAGCTATGAAAATAGCATTTATGCTAATGAAGACGGTGTATCATGGAATGAGATAGACTTTTATTACACTTCCTATTCAACTGTGGTTTCCTAAGATGCATCACCCTCAAATACGCAAATCATGTGAAATCCCAATTTCTCACCTAAAACTGAATTATTGCAAATACCTTCTGTTTTAAGAAGGCAACATTATATTCAGCATTGCTTTTTAGAAAGAGGGCTTTTCTGTCTTCTTTAGCCCCTTATACTCTTCTAGTGGTTCTGGGTCACCATGAATTCTTTGGGTATTCTGTTTCCGTACTTCTTATTCAGGCATCCGGATAGGTTTCATTAAAAATGTACTGTCCTTGCAGCCATAATCAGGGCCGGGCCGAGGCAGAGGCGAGAGAGGCTCCAGCCTCAGGGCGCAGTGTAGGAGGGGACGCACAACTCACTGAGCTTGTGTTTGAAGCAGAGAGAAATAAGAAAAAGGGGTTACATGGCAGTGACTGCAAGCCAGATAACTAGAGATTAAGGTGTTGAGGCCCTGGGCCACCTCTTAGTCCAAGAGGGGCGCACTTTGGTGTCTCAGCCTTGGAGTGCTGGAGGACCTTGTCCCGGCTCTGGCCATAATGCAAGTGATCTGTTTCACCAGTTAACTCCCGAGTCAACCAGGTGAGTCAACCAGCTGCCCAGAGAGTGCTTTAAAAGGTTGTACAGTTGGTATATTTAAAGGACATTACAAAAAAAAAATAGGACCTGCACTCCCTGGTAGCAGTGCTCAGAGGGGCACATAGCTCAGCACAACTGTTGTCCAAAGTGGAGTACCACATATAGCAGTGAGGGTCCATTCAATACAAGTGAATAAGGACACCCATTTACACCACTCAATAACATGTTTGCGTGCAATTTTTAAATGGGGCACACAAATGGTGTAAATGGCAACACTATTAATGGTGGAGAGCTGGACTAATACCAGGGCAGAATCATCCATGAGGAAACCTAGGCAGATGACTGGAACCTAGTGAGGTCTGGCTGCTACTTCCTCTGACCCTCTCCCACCTCAGCTTACCAAATAAACTATTGGGAAAACCATGGCTACCACATTGCCTTGGGCCCCATTTCATCTTATCCTTCTCTGGCTAATATTGGTTCCTATTGACATAGCTTGGTTTCAAATAAGATAAGCATTTTATAGACAAGAGATGGAGTGTTACGTATAGTTCATTTTCTGTTGTTGCCGTCTCCTGTTCAGCAGTATATGTAATATGTCCAAGCTGGTAGGAGGTGACAGGAAGTAGTTAGCTGCATTCCAGGGTGACAAATACCCATCCTTGTATCTGCTTATAGACAACCATGGTCTTATTATTGATCTTATATTTTATATACAGATGTTGCCATTAGGGACTTGGGCCCTGACAGGTAATGTGCATTACTATAATTAGTTGTAAGAGTTCATATTCCAGTGAAGTATGGCCGTGAACTTCAATTGTTGAACACAGTTCAGCTTAACAACCAATGCAAGCCATTATAAGCTAGTGACTTTTTCATAGCACTTAGAACGGTGTTACATCTACAGTATGTGTTTAAAGTGGGATCTTGGACAGATTTCCAACAGAAGTCTAAGCTAAACCATTCCTGACCACACCACTGCTGAGCAATGATAGGGCTAAACAGTCACTTGTGTATTCAGGTTTTAATGTAGCAAGGTAACAGTTAGGGAAGAGTTTGCAGTTCTTGTTATTCAAAATGTGCTTTCTGAACAAAACAACAACAGCTAATGTCAATGTGCAAAGTTGAACTCGAGAAATGTACAACCTTTCAAAGCTAATAATCATCTTAGTATTTAATGATGGCACTGCACAGAATCAAACGTACTTTTATAAGGCCACATTGAAAAAAGTTATTACCTAGGTTCATGTTTGCTGTGTCTTATGGTGTTCTGTCAATTTCTTAATTATCTAAGATTGATTGATCATATTAAACATTAGCTTTTATGGCCGTCATATTCGCGGCGGTACTACAAAAGAAAAAGGAAGGATTAGCGGACTTAATCTTATCTCATGGTTTCTTTTATGTGGTATAGTTCTTTATGCCCCATCCCATTTCACCTTGATTCAAAACTGAAGTCAAAAGTGACTCAACTTCCCTTTTATTTTCGGTATAAAAAAATCTGTTAAAGTAACTGGATAAACTGACACAGAGTCGATAAGGTGCAGAATAAAGCAGAGAAAGGATCTGTGAAGTGTGCATGTGTTTCTCTTAGCAACCAAACAGATGTCACTGGCCATTCCCGTACTGCAGGCCTGAGACTGCAGCAAAGTACTAGGGGGTCAGGCAAGGCCGGATTTATACTTTTTCTGCCCCTAGGCCAGGTGTGTTGTGACTTCCCTTCCATATGCAACAGTGCCCCTCCCATTCCCTGTGCAGCCCCTTCTTGCATGTATAACATCCATGTACTGCAGCAGTTTTCTTTCAGGGGTGGCTCCCTTAGACATTAGCTTATTTTATTCATGTGTTACTCCCCATTTTTCACTCATCTTTCATAGGTAGCCACCTCTTTTTTACTTCCAGGTGCCCCCTTGGGCTGCAGCTACCCAAGGCCCAGGCCTTTCCAGCCTTTCCAAAAATCTGGCCCTGCAGGCAGGCAACCATTCCAATTTGCTTCAAGTTAAATTATGCCTATCAATTCAGAGGCCAAAAAGTAAAAATGTATAAATGATTTCTAAACTATCCAAGAGCTAAGTGAAAGATTACTGGTAAGTGTGTGGTACTGTTATGAAAAACAATTAACATGCTTAAAAGGTTATAAAATATAGCTGGATCATACTTAGCCTGCCGATATAAGCAAGTCACCTCCCTCCTGCTTGTCCTCGCCTCTCTACTGAAGAAAACAGGTTGTGCAGCCAAGATCCAAGCAACCTCCCTGTACAATGATCATACACTTCAAAACTCTTACAAAAACAGGAAGTGACAACAAAAGATGGTGCTAAGCAGTGTATCTCACTGACTGCTATAGCAGCACAGCACAAGCACAAAACTGCAGGTGTCAGCAAGCTTCCTCAGTGTTCAGCAGATGGACAGATTCTCTGGGGAATCCACCATTATTTTTGAAAGACAGTGGTAAGAATATCACATTCCAGATGAGGTTAAAGCAAACCTGAAGTGGTTTGAAAAAGATCTGGTGACCACTTGGTAGCTGCCAATGTCACTCATCTCAATCTATGGCCTCTGCCATTGTCACTGACTGTTAATGAATGGCATATACCAGTGATGGCTAACCCACCACTATAGAGAAAGGGGTGCACAGGACCACTGTCAAGCAAAACTCCAGAGTGCTCAAAGCCAAAAAATTTCCAGTTCCACGAAGCCAGTTACTGTTTAGACACAAGCAGCTGGGCACGTCCAGTTAAAAAAGCTATTTATTGAAAAAGTTTAAAAATTATGCATCAGCAATACAATATTGCCAAGGGAGAGAGGGATAAGCATTCAAGACTGGTCAACAGCTGTTTCGCACTATACAGATTAGTGCTTCCTCAGGACCAGTCCTGAGGAAGCACTAATCTGTATAGTGCGAAACAGCTGTTGACCAGTCTTGCATGCTTATCCCTCTCTCCCTTGGCAATATTGTGTTGCTGATGCATAATTTTTAAACTTTTTCAATAAATAGCTTTTTTAACTGGACGTGCCCAGCCGCTTGTGTCTAAACAGTAACTGACCAGTGATGGCTAACCTTGACACTCCAGCTGTGACAAAACTACAAATCCCATCATGCCTCTGCCTCCCCGAGTTATGCTTAGAGCTGTCAGAGTACTGCAATGCCTCATGGGACTTGTAGTTCCACCACAGCTGGAGTGCCAAGGTTAGCCATCACTGGCATATACAGCATATTAATGCTAAGCATTTTGGAAATTGTGACAACGTGGTGGAGTTGTATATGGAGGCTTCATTTCTTTTATACTAGGAGCGACCTGTGGACTGTAATATTCTTAGTATTAAGACACTTTTACATTAGGAAAAAATATCTAGTGATGTTAAAAATGAGTCCTGGCCAGACACACATAATGAATACATGTAGTAACGGAGTGCATGCAGGAATGAATACAAATAACACATAGGAATCCTACACTGGCCATGTAGGGTAGAGGACTGAAGTAAGACACTACCATCATATTTGGGAAATGTATTGTCTCAGAATAAAGGGTAAGACCGAGGGATTTCTCATACGGGATTTGTTTCCTTACTTATTCTCTTTCTTCCCGCACACTGTACTATTCAGCATTTTATTTGTGGCAGGTGTTTAGCATGGAAGGTTTTGAATTACAGTTAAGATACGCAAGGAGATTTTTGCTCTAGAAAACAAGGGCCATTAGGTAGATTACTAAGGAAATAAGAGCAGAGAGTTTATCAGTAAACAGCTATAACACTTTTACATGCAAGATATTGCTGATGACATAAGCGCGTGCCAGACACACACTGCTTGTTCTTATCTTATCGGGAGCTGTGCTAAAGGTATACTTGCAGCATGCCCTGTTATCAGTCCAGTGGCACGGCTAAAGCATGCTACTTTTCATTGCTCCACAAATTGTTTTTTTGAAACTTTCAAGAACATAAGAAGAAGAAATGCTCAGTGGTGTAACTACAATTAGTGGGGCCCCCTAGCAAAACTTTGATGGGGCCAAACAATATTCACATCTCTTCCCTTGCCTCCCTTTGGTGCCCTTCACGGCCTTGAGGTCCATCTAACAAGGTTCATAAAACAAGTGGGGCCATCATGGTCTTCCCACCCATAACACGTGTGGCCATAAAAACACCCGCACTGAAGTACAGTCCTCTGTATCAGAGGAAGGGAAGGTTCATAGTTGGGACCCTCCACAGCTCTGGGCCCCCCTTCCCTCTGATCACAATGGCTGCTCACCTCTAGTTACTCCCATGGAAGTGTCTATTGTATACTCGCAGGTAAGCATTGCGCCTCATACACACGTATTAGGATTGTCACCCACAGGGATCATAGCTGATCCCCCTTGGGTCAGGGGTGTAACTAGGGAGGAGAAGTCCATGCAACTGCAGGGGGCCCAGAGAATTGGGGGGGGGGGTGTTCAACTACTATTCTTCCCTGTCTCTGATACTCCAGATTATGTGTGTTTGTGGCTACACTTGTTATTGGTGTGAACATCCTTATGGCCACCTTTGTTTTATGACCTTTGTAAGATGGGCCCCAGTCTGTGAGGTCACCAAGAGGAGGAAAGAGAAGGGTTGTGAACATTAAGGGGGTTACCATTAAAGTTTTGCTGGGGATCCTACAACACAGGGTTTGTGTACCAGATGCAGGCGCCCAAAAGCTGACTTTCTTTCATATGGTGTGGCATGTCCAAAAGAAGGTATGTCTGCAACACCTGCATATGCGTGCAGTGTGCTAGGGTCAAGCAACATGTGTATACAATGAGAGAAGAAAGAAACCCTTTATAAAAAGCACCACTCAGGATAATTTCTTGAAATTGTCAAAAAATAGTTATATTTATTGTTACAAAAATTCTATATAAAGGTACACTTCACAAAACATTCATGATTAAAATCAATTAAAATACACACAATAACCCCCATATCTCAACTTTCTGCCTGAAAATGTCAGCATGTCCAGAGATATTGGGCTCAGGTGCAGGCCCAATTACAACGTATATCTATAGAACTTGCCCCGAAACCTTTGTTGTTGGGTAACCTGGCGGATGATGCCCTGTCAGCTCACAAGATGCTCACTTATAGGACCTTAATCTCTGTAGTGTAGATGGCTCGAACCTCCGATTTTAGGTTCATGAACCTCGAACGCGAACCTCCGCAAAAAGTTCGATTCACGCAAACTTTTTAAACCGCAATAGACTTCAATGGGGAGGCGAACTTTAAAAACTAAAAACATTTATGCTGTCTACCAAAGTGATGGAAAAGATGTTTCAAGGGGTCTAACATCTGAGTTTTTGCATGGGGGAGTGGGATAGACACCAAAAGTCCCGGGGGAAAATCTGGATTTGACACGCAACAGCGTTTTAAGGGCAGAAATCACATTGCATGCTAAATTGGAGGCCTAAAGTCCTTTAAAACATCTTGCATGTGTATACATCAATCAGGTAGTGTAATTAGTGTACTGCTTCACACTGACAGACCAAACTCACTGTGCAACGCACCGCACACAGCTGTTTGTGTAGTGCCGGCCGTGCTGGACTGGTGCGCACCATGACGAGAGTGCAGGTGATGGCGGCTTTCCAGCCCATATGGTCGCCGGACTGAGGTAGCAGAATGGTGACTGTCCAGCTGATCGAATTTGGTCTGTCCACAATGAAGCAGCGACCTTATTATCTTGGGTGTGCCCCCCCCAAGACACTCATATAGCCGGCGGTCATTGCTTCATTGTGATACACAAGCCCCTTCACCGCGGCAAGGAAACGATCACGAAGGGGAATTGACACATGTACATGCCTTTTGTTTTGTTGTTGCAGCTGCAGTGCAGCCAGAAAAATTAGGCAGGCATATACACGCACTAGTAAAATGATTATAGCATTCAGGAATCCACCTGGAGTCCTGGACCCTGTTGGTGGTGGCGGAGAAGGCAGTCAAGCGGCCTGCAGGCAGAGATGCTGTGTGGGGACCGACTTAGTCATGGGATAGGCAGTCACATGGCGTGCAGGCAGTATATAACACTGCGATCTCCAGTTGGTGCAGGGTCAGCCACTGATCCACCTGTTTGTTAAGAGCAGCCAGGAGAGCTGCTCCAGTGTGACTCTCCGCTTTGAGGCAAGACATGTCTAAGATGGCATGACACCGTCGTACCTGGCATGCAGCATAGGCCCTGGGCAGCTGGGGCTGTGTAGCTGGAGAGCAGGTCGCAGCACCAGTAGAGTTGAACTGCCACTCAGCCAAGGAGGAGGAGGACGACGACAGCAAAGAGGATGTAGCAGGAGGAGAGGAGGTGGCAGCAGACCTGCCTGCAAGCCGTGGAGGTGTCACAACTTGGTCCGCTGCACAGCCACGTACTCCCTGCTTGCCAGCGGTCACCAGGTTGACCCAATGGGCTGTGTAAGTAATGTACCTGCCCTGACCGTGCTTGGCAGACCAGGCATCCGTGGTCAGATGGACCCTTGACCCAACACTGTGTGCCAGAGATGACACCACTTGCTTTTAAACTTCATGGTACAGTTTGGGTATCGCCTTTTTTGAGAAATAATTGCGGCCTGGTATCTTCCACTGCGGTGGCCCAATGGCCACAAATTTTCGGAAGGCCTCAGAGTCCACCAGCTGGTATGGTAACAGCTGGTGAGCTAACAGTTCCGCCAAGCCAGCTGTTAGACGCCAGGCAAGGGGGTGACTGGTAGACATTGTCTTCTTCCGCTCAAAGATTTCCCTCACGGACACCTGGCTGCTGCTGTGTGCAGAGGAACAGGAACCGCTCAAGGTGAGAGGCAGAGTGGAGGAGGGTGGCTGTGACTTTGAAGGTGCAAGGGAGAAAGTGGCTGAAGATGATGCACCTGAAGGAGGAAGAGGAGAAGGAGGGTGGCTTTTCTTCTGTGTGCTGCTTTTCCTCAGGTGTCTTCCCATTGCAGTTTGTGCCTTTTCTCCATGCGCCTTCGTAAGGCAGTTGTCCCTACGCGGCTGTAGGCCTTTCCATGGCTCAATTTATGGAGGCAGAGAGAACAGATGGCATTGCTCTGATCTGAGGCAGACACACAAAAAAATTTCCACACCGCTGAGCCCAGGGATGTGGGCACTTTGGTGGCATCAGCAGCTGATGTTGAAGGGCATGTTGGCTGGCTTATCCATAGGTGGCGATACATGGCGCCGGACACTGCCACCAGCTGTTTCTGACGATGAGCTCCCCTGCTTCTTTCAGGAACTCGTCTCCTACTCCTCTCTGACTCCCCCTCTGAACTGTCCCCTGTTCATCTCCTCTATTGGGAACCCAAGTGACATCCGTATCATCATAATCATCCTCCCCAGCTTCACTTGCCTCAGACACCAAATAAACTGCACCAACAGCAGGTACTTCACCATCCTCCTCCTCACACCTTATGTCCATAGTGTCACCTAACTCAGACATATGAGGTGGTGTAACTTGCTTAGCGCCTTCATCTTGTTGTAACAATAATGGCTGTGAATGAGTGAATTCCCCACCAAATAACTACTGCGAAGTGTCAAATGCAGTGGATGTGGTGCTTGTAGTAGCGCTGGTGGCTGTGGAAGATGAGGTATTCTGTTTTAAATAGTCAACCACGTCCTGACAAACTTGGGAGTTGATGGGACGTGCCTTCTTCTGAGCACTATACTTTGGGCCAGGGCCACACGAAATCACGTCAGCACAACCTCGAACAGACCTGCTGGGTGGCCTGCCTCTGGCTCTGCCTGTTGTTTTGTCCATTTCGGGGGGGGGGGGTGAAGTGAAAGGTATGCACTGACTTGACTAATACAATGTGCAGTCACACAGGTGCAGTGAAAGGTATGCAGTGACTGGTATTACAATACAATGTGCAGCTGTCACACAGGTGCAGTTAGCAAGTATGCATGGACTGGTATATTACACAGCATGCGGTCACACAGGTAGGTGCACTGAACAGGTGGGTATGCAATGACTAGTATTACAAATGTGCAGCTGTAACACACACAGGTACCGTGAACAGGTGCAGTGACTGGTGGTATATAACACTGCGTGCACTCATGTAGGTAGGTAAGTGCACTGAACAGGTGGGTATGCAGTGATCGGTATTTCAAATGTGCAGCTGTCACACACACAGGTACCGTGAACAGGTGCAGTGGCTGACTGGTATATAACACTGCGTGTGCTCACGTAGGTAGGTAGGTGCACTGAACAAGTGGGTATGCAATGATTGTTATTACAAATGTGCAGCTGTCACACACACAGGTACCGTGAACAGGTGCAGTGGCTGACTGGTATATAACACTGCGTGTGCTCACGTAGGTAGGTAGGTGCACTGAACAAGTGGGTATGCAATGATTGTTATTACAAATGTGCAGCTGTCACACACACAGGTACCGTGAACAGGTGCAGTGACTGGTGGAATATAACACTGAGTGCGCTCACGTAGGTAGGTAGGTGCACTGAACAGGTGGGGTATGCAGTGATTGGTATTACAAATGTGCAGCTGTCACACACGCAGGTAGTTACTGAATGTGCTGGGCCTGGCAGTGGCACAGTAGGAATTACCAAGGGGCCGAGGTCCAGCAGCTGCGACTGACTGACAGTGCTGTATATACAACACAAGTGTCTGTGTCACACACACACAAAAAAAAAAGATCAGTCCAGGAAATCTCCAAACACTTTGACCTGCAAAGTGACCTGTACACGTACATTTTGTCTTCTCTTTCCCTTCTATAAAGCGTATTTAAAGGACAACTGAAGTGAGAAGAATATGGATGCTGCCATATTTATTTCCTGTTAAACAATACCAGTTGCCCTGTCCTGCTGATCTATTTGGCTGCAGTAGTGTCTGAATAACACCAGAAGTTAACATGCAGCTAATCTTGTCAGATCTGACAATAATGTCAGAAACACCTGATCTGCATATGCTTGTGTCTATGGCTAAAAGTATTAGAGACAGAGGATCAGTAGGACAGCCAGGCAACTGGTATTGCTTAAAGGAAATACAGTGGGATGCAAACGTTTGTGCAACTTTTTTAATCATCATGATTTTCTAGTATAGATCGTTGGCTGTTATGATAAAAAAAACGTCAGTTAAATATATCATATAGGAGACACACACAGTGATATTTGTGAAGTGAAATGAAGTTTATTGCATTTGCAGAAAGTGTGTAATAATTGTTTAACCAAGATTAGGCAGTTGCATGAATTTGGGCACCACAAAAAAGAAATTAAATCAATATTTAGTAGATCATCCTTTTAAAGAAATTACAGCTTCTGAATGCTTCCTGTAGGTTCCAATGAAAGTCTGGATCCTGGTTGAAAGTATTTTGGATCATCCTCTTTACAAAACATCTCTAGTTCATTCAGGTTTGATGGCTTCCCAGCATGGACAGCTCTCTTTAACTCACACCACAAATTTTCAAGGTCTGGGGACTGAGATGGCTATTCCAGAACGTTGTACTTATTCCTCTGCATGAATGCCTTAGTGGATTTTGAGCAGTGTTTAGCGTCATTGGCTTGTTGAAAGATCCAGCCCCGGCACGGCTTCAGCTTTGTCACTGATTCCAGGACATTGGTCTCCAGAATCTGCTGATACTGAGTGGAATCCATGTGTGCCTCAACTTTGACAAGATTCCCAGTCCCTGCCAGGGGCGTAGCTAGAAATGACTGGGCCCCATAGCAAAAAAATGTTATGGGCCCCCCTCCCCCCCTTCCAACCCCATGGACCTCAGACCTCCCACCCAAACATTCCTCCACGACCCTCCACCCCAACATTCCCACACCCAGTATAAGTAGCCAGGTCTATAGGTGTCTTCAGAATAGGTGACCAGGGGTATAGATGTCCCCAGAACAGGTAGCCAGGGGGAGAGATGTCCCCAGAACAGGTAGCCAGGTGTAGAGATGTCCCCAGAACAGGTAGCCAGGGGTATATGTGCCCAGTATATGTAGGCAGAGGTACAGGGCCGGTTCTAGACTGGCACATATGAGGGGGCAGTCAAAAATGGGTAGGGGGCAACATGTTCGAGGAAATTTTAAAAATGGGCGTGGTAATGATGTCATGTGGGTGGGGCTAACTAATGTAGTTATACTAGCTAATGTACTT
This sequence comes from Hyperolius riggenbachi, assembly GCF_040937935.1. NCBI lineage: Eukaryota > Metazoa > Chordata > Amphibia > Anura > Hyperoliidae > Hyperolius > Hyperolius riggenbachi. The sequence goes on along the minus strand of NC_090648.1, from coordinate 340,829,865 downwards.
CCATAAAAAAAAAATATGAAGTAAATGCACATAATGGCAGACAGCATTTCCCCAGTAAATGCATGTAATGAGAGACAGCGTTTCCCCACTAAATGCACATAAGACAGCTTTTCACCAGTAAATGCACATAATTAGAGACAGCTTTTCACCAGTAAATGCACATAATTAGAGACAGCTTTTCACCAGTAAATGCACATAATAAGAGAAAGCTTTTCACCAGTAAATGCACATAATTAGAGACAGCTTTTCACCAGTAAATGCACATAATTAGAGACAGCTTTTCACCAGTAAATGCACATAATTAGAGACAGCTTTTCACCCGTAAATGCACATAATAAGAGACAGCCAGTGTCCCCAGTATATGTTAGTCAGGGGTATATGTCCCCAGTATATGTAGCCAGAGGTATATGTGCCCAGTATATGTAGCCAGGGATATATGTGCCCAGTATATGTAGCCAGGGATATACAGTGGAGGAACTAATTATTTGACCCCTCACTGATTTTGTAAGTTTGTCCAATGACAAAGAAATGAAAAGTCTCAGAACAGTATCATTTCAATGGTAGGTTTATTTTAACAGTGGCAGATAGCACATCAAAAGGAAAATCAAAAAAATAACCTTAAATAAAAGATAGCAACTGATTTGCATTTCATTGAGGGAAATACGTTTTTGAACCCCTACCAACCATTAAGAGTTCTGGCTCCCACAGAGTGGTTAGACACTTCTACTCAATTAGTCACCCTCATTAAGGACACCTGTCTTAACTAGTCACCTGTATAAAAGACACCTGTCCACAGAATCAATCAATCAAGCAGGTTCCAAACTCTCCAACTGTAACGGGCACCGGGCCGTCACCAACTGAATGGGGCTCTGCCCCGGACGGACACACGTGAATGGATAGTCAATTTCAAGCCAGGTCATACACAATTGATCAGGTACAAGTTTAGGGGATCAGACAGGAGAGTGGTCTATTTCAAGCCAGGTCATACACAGTTAATCAGGTACAGGTTTAGGGGATCAGAAAATCGAAAATCCTTTGCTGACTTAAGCAAGGAGACATGAAAGGAATTTCCCACCTTCAAGGACCCTGGTAGCTTGACCCTGTAGGCCACTTTGTTAATTTGTTTTACTATAGGGAATGGTCCAATGAACCGCGGACCCAACTTTGGTGTTGGTTGCTTCAGTGGGATGTTCTTGGTTGATACCCAAACCAGATCCCCTGGACGGAATTCCGGTTCTGGGGACCTAAACTTGTCAGAAAAGTACTTCTGTTTCCCAGTGGCCTTTTCCAGGTTTCCCCGGACCTTGTTCCACACCTCCGCCATCCGTCCCACCCAGTCCTCTACCATAGGAGAATTAGAAGGTGGGCCCGACAAGGGAGAAAATTTTGGATTCGAGCCCGTAACCACCTGAAATGGTGACAAGCCCGTAGAGGAACTCACGGAGTTGTTAACAGCGAATTCTGCGAAGGGCAAGTAAGACGCCCATTCCTCCTGATTCCCTGACACATAGCACTGCAGGTACTGTTCCAAGATTTGGTTTACCCTCTCAGTCTGGCCATTCGTCTCAGGGTGGAACCCCGAGGAGAATGATAGCGTGATGCCTAGGCGAGAACAAAACGAACGCCAGAACTGAGAGACAAACTGGACACCACGATCTGAAACAATTCTCTCGGGCGCCCCGTGGAGGCGAAAGATGTTAATAATGAACAGATCAGCCAATTCTTTTGCAGAGGGTAGTTTATTCAACGGAATGAAATGGGACATCTTACTAAAGCGGTCAACCACTACCCAGATGACCGTATATCCTTTTGAGGCAGGTAACTCCACCACAAAGTCCATAGATATGTCTGTCCAAGGCTTGAAAGGGATCGGTAGCGACTGAAGATGACCGCTAGGTGCAGTGCGGGACACTTTGCTACGGGCACAAATAGGGCAGGAACTGACGAATGCTTTCGCATCTCGAGACAGGGACGGCCACCAAACCCAACGGGATAGAAGTTCCTGGGTCTTTGCTTGTCCAGGATGACCAGCGGCCTTGTCGTCATGGAACTGTTGCAGTACCTTGTATCTCCACTGAGGCGGCACATAAATGCAGTCGACCGGCTTCCCAGGAGGAGCATTACCTTGAAAAGAAGAGAGAAGGCGTGTGAAATCTTCCTCTAGGAGAGGAACAGTCGCAGCAGCTGAGATGCAGTTAGCAGGTATTATAGGCTCGGGGACCTGGCCCTCAGAATTCTCTGGACTAAAGTAACGCGACAAGGCATCTGCCTTCACGTTCTTCGAACCTGGTTTGTATGTGATGGTGAATTTAAATCTGGAAAAGAATAACGCCCACCGGGCCTGTCTTGGGCTTAATCTCTTCGCTGACTCGATGTACTCCAGATTCTTGTGATCTGTGTACACCGTGACCGGATATGCTGCCCCCTCTAGCCACTGCCTCCACTCCTCGAGAGCCCACTTAACCCCCAACAACTCCCTGTTCCCGATATCGTAGTTCCGCTCAGCGGAAGAGAACTTCCTTGAAAGGAAAGCACAGGGATGCAATTTCTCGGGAGTGCCAGCATATTGAGAGAGAACCGCACCAACACCCAGCTCGGATGCGTCGACCTCCACTATGAAGGCCTGTGTAACATCTGGGTGCACTAGGACTGGTGCAGTGCAGAAGGCCTCTTTCAATGCCCTGAAAGCAAGTTGGGTCTGTGTGGACCACCGAGTAGGATCGGCCCCTTTCTTTGTTAAGTCTGTTAGAGGTGCCACTTTGAGAGAAAATCCTTGGATAAATCTCCTGTAAAAGTTAGCGAACCCCAGGAATCTTTGTAGAGCCCTCAAGTTGGTCGGTTGTGGCCAGTTGAGGACTGCCGAAACCTTAGCTGGGTCCATGGTTAGACCCGAACTGGAGATGATGTACCCCAGGAAGGGTACTTGGGATACCTCAAAGGCACATTTCTCGAGCTTGGCGTACAATTGGTGCTCTCTCAATTTCTGCAGCACGGCCCGGACGTGGTTTCGGTGCTCAGAGAGGGATGGGGAGTAAATCAGAATGTCATCCAGATAGACTATGACAAATCTCCCCAGAAAATCCCTGAAGACGTCATTTACAAACTCCTGGAAGACTTCAGGGGCATTACAAAGCCCGAAGGGCATCACCAGATACTCGTAATGCCCCTCGTGGGTGTTGAAGGCAGTCTTCCATTCGTCTCCCTGGCGAATTCTGATGAGGTTATAGGCTCCCCGCAAGTCTAATTTAGTGAACACCCGAGCCCCCGAGATCTGCCCAAATAGGTCCTCAATTAGGGGTAAAGGATAGCGGTTTTTTACGGTGATTCTGTTCAGGCCCCTGTAGTCTATACAGGGTCGGAGACCCCCGTCCTTCTTCTCAACAAAGAAGAACCCCGCCCCCGCAGGAGAGGTGGAAGGTCGGAGGAACCCTTTACCTAAATTCTCCTGTATGTATTCCCGCATTGCCACCCTCTCAGGACCCGTCAGACTGTACAGATGGCCCCTTGGAGGCATTGCTCCTGGCAAAAGATCGATCGGACAGTCATACGGCCGATGTGGGGGCAGTTCATCTGCCGCCCGTGGGGAGAACACATCTGCAAACTGTCCATAGGCTTCGGGTACCTGCGGTGCCGTCAGCTGGGTGCTGAGGACGGGCAGACCCGCTAGACAGTTTTTATGACATGAATCAGACCAACTCACTAATTGCCCTGACTGCCAATCCAGAATGGGATTGTGCTGCCTTAGCCAGGGCAATCCCAATACCATTGGAGTAGACGGCATACTCAACAGGAAGAATGTAATCTTCTCTGAGTGCAGGACCCCTATTTTAAGATGTAGCTCCGGGGTTACCGCTATCGGGGTCAGTAATTGCAGCGGGGAGTCGTCAATGGCGGTGACTTGCATGGGCTTACTCAAAGGCAACGAGGGAATGTCTAATTTCCTGGCCAGTTCTACATCTAAGAAATTCCCTGCAGCCCCACTGTCCACAAAGGCTTGTCCCGTTATCCCCTTATCCTGCCAGTCGAGGCAAAAAGGTAGTAAGAATCGTGGCCCTTTAGGAGGAATTACCTGCCCGCCCAGATGAACTTCCTCAGATCCACCTAGGCATTGGAGTTTCCCGACTTCTTCTCTGGGCAGTTTCGGACCACATGTCCCGTTCCTCCACAGTAGAGGCACAGGCCCTGGGCACGTCTCCGTGATTTCTCTGCAGGAGAGAGCTTGGACGAACCAATCTGCATTGGTTCCTCTGAACTGTCAGGAGGAGTCCCCGTCTCCACCACCAGGGGAGTTGCACTGGTGGCCCCACTCCGTTCTAGCCGCCTTTGACGTAGCCGCCGATCAACCCTGATGGCTAGGGTGATGGCATCATCCAGTGTCACTGGGAGTGGATAATTGACCAGATGATCCTTAACTGTCTCCGTCAACCTGTGTATGAACTGGTCTAACAGAGCCGGATCGTTCCACCGGGAGACCACTGACCACCTCCTGAACTCGGAAGCATAAATCTCCGCAGAGTTCTTCCCCTGCCTAAGACCTCGGAGTTTATGGGAGGCCGTAGTAGTAACGTCTGGGTCAGAGTAGAGAACACTCATGGCCTGAAAAAACTCCTCTACAGAGGACAAGGCAGGGTGTCCCTGAGAGAGACTAAATGCCCAGGCCTGCGGGTCTCCCTGTAATAGTGAGATCACCAGGGCCACCCTCTGCGTCTCAGACCCCGAGGCTCTGGGCCTCACATAGAAATCCATGCAGCAGGAGTTCATAAAGTTACTAAAAGAACCCCGATCTCCAGAGAACTTTTCTGGGAGGGGCAGCTTAGGCTCCGGAAGGTGCTCTACAGGCGCAGGGACTACTCGCTCGCCTGGAGGCGGAGGAGCTGGAACGGGAGGTGCATTGTCCTCCATACCTATGGGCATGTCAAGAGGGGTGGCAGCAGCTTGTGCTTGCACTGCGGCCATGGCTGCCGCTTCGGCCTGCACCTGGGCCTGGGCGGCAATCTGCGCTTGCGCCAAAGGGGTGACCATCTCGACTAACCCCTTGACCGCTTCGGCCAATTGATCAATCTGCCGCTGCAAATCCTCCATGCCAAGTATTATAAGTAATGAGGCCGGTTATAATGTAACGGGCACCGGGCCGTCACCAACTGAATGGGGCTCTGCCCCGGACGGACACACGTGAATGGATAGTCAATTTCAAGCCAGGTCATACACAATTGATCAGGTACAAGTTTAGGGGATCAGACAGGAGAGTGGTCTATTTCAAGCCAGGTCATACACAGTTAATCAGGTACAGGTTTAGGGGATCAGACAGGAGAGTGGTCTATTTCAAGCCAGGTCATACACAATGGATCAGGTACAGGTTTAGGTTAACACCTAGAGGCTAGCTAGCACCCACGGGACTGCGGATGATAGTACAGCACAGTGCTCAGCTAAGCCAGCTTTCAGGAAGCACAGAGTACAGGTAGCAAATACAGAGATTGCCAGAGACACAGCCTACCTACAGCAGGCAAACGCTATAACCGGCGTGCGGCCGCGGACCGGAAGTGCTTATATATTCTCTGGCCGCGTCACTTCCGGGTCGCCCGCCGCCTTGACGCATAGTTAGTACGCGTGTCCGTACGCGTCTGACGCATAGACGTACGTGTCTGACGCATGGACGTACGCGTGCGACCCATGCGTCCCCTGGAACGCATGCGTACACCCACCGCCGCTGGAGAGGGCGATGCGGAACGCAATCCGGAAGTGCCCAGACCATCGCGGGCACGCGGAATCATTACACCAACATGGGAAAGACCAAAGAGCTGTCCAAGGATGTCAGAGACAAAATTGTAGACCTCCACAAGGCTGGAATGGGCTACAAAACCATTAGCAAGAAGCTGGGAGAGAAGGTGACAACTGTTGGTGCGATTGTTCAAAAATGGAAGGAGCACAAAATGACCATCAATCGACCTCGATCTGGGGCTCCACGCAAGATCTCACCTCGTGGGGTGTCAATGGTTCTGAGAAAGGTGAAAAAGCATCCTAGAACTACACGGGAGGAGTTAGTGATTGACCTCAAATTAGCAGGGATCACAGTCACCAAGAAAACCATTGGAAACACATTACACCGCAATGGATTAAAATCCTGCAGGGCTCGCAAGGTCCCCCTGCTCAAGAAGGCACATGTGCAGGCCCGTCTGAAGTTTGCCAATGAACACCTGAATTAATCTGTGAGTGACTGGGAGAAGGTGCTGTGGTCTGATGAGACCAAAATAGAGCTCTTTGGCATTAACTCAACTCGCTGTGTTTGGAGTAAGAAAAATGCTGCCTATGACCCCCAAAACACCGTCCCCACCGTCAAGCATAGGGGTGGAAACATTTTGCTTTGGGGGTGTTTTTCTGCTAAGGGCACAGGACAACTTAATCGCATTAACGGGAAAATGGACGGAGCCATGTATCGTGAAATCCTGAACGACAACCTCCTTCCCTCTGCTAGGAAACTGAAAATGGGTCGTGGATGGGTGTTCCAGCACGACAATGACCCAAAACATACAGCAAAGGCAACAAAGGAGTGGCTCAAGAAGAAGCACATTAAGGTCATGGAGTGGCCTTGTCAGTCTCCGGACCTTAATCCAATAGAAAACCTATGGAGGGAGCTCAAGCTCAGAGTTGCACAGAGACAGCCTCGAAACCTTAGGGATTTAGAGATGATCTGCAAAGAGGAGTGGACCAACATTCCTCCTAAAATGTGTGCAAACTTGGTCATCAATTACAAGAATCGTTTGACCTCTGTGCTTGCAAACAAGGGTTTTTCCACTAAGTATTAAGTCTTTTATTGTTAGAGGGTTCAAAAACTTATTTCCCTCAATAAAATGCAAATCAGTTGCTATCTTTTATTTAAGGTTATTTTTTCGATTTTCCTTTTGATGTGCTATCTGCCACTATTAAAATAAACCTACCATTGAAATGATACTGTTCTGAGACTTTTCATTTCTTTGTCATCGGACAAACTTACAAAATTAGTGAGTGTTCAAATAATTATTTCCTCCACTGTATGTGCCCAGTATATGTAGCCAGGGGTATATGTGCCCAGTATATGTAGCCAGAGGTATATGTCCCCAGTATATGTAGCCAGAGGAATATGTTCCCAGTATAGCTGGAATTAGAAAGCGCTCCACAGAATATAGCACCAATAAAATATAGGGGATCGCAACTACACGAGAGTACCTCACTCAATACAATTCAAATCCAAAAAGACCAGTTGCGCATCAAATCTTGCTTATTGCATACAGCATGAAGATCTCCCTATAAAGAAAACAGATATGCGCACATAGTGCCCAGTACTGCTATTTCAACTGATTTTGACACCTCGTGCTGCACTCCTGGGGGATGTGCCACCACCTGGGGAATACAATGGGTAGGCCCCCCCTCGTGAATTCACTCACCAACTCACAACTTGCACCTTGCATGCAATATAACTTTGCTGTCCATGCGGTATATCCAAGTAAAATCCAGGCTTTATTAAAATGAATAAAAGGCAGTGGGTGACAGACCTCTCCTCTCCCTGGCCGCGGTACACAGGGTAGTGCGTCTCCACAATCCTGCCGATAGTATCCCGGTGACGTCAGCGCGCTCCTAAGCTCCGCCCGATGCGTTTCGTCTCAGTGACTCATTCAGAGCCCCTGAATGAGTCACTGAGACGAAACGCATCGGGCAGAGCTTAGGAGCACGCTGACGTCACCGGGATACTATCGGCAGGATCGTGGAGACGCACTACCCTGTGTACCGCGGCCAGGGAGAGGAGAGGTCTGTCACCCACTGCCTTTTATTCATTTTAATAAAGCCTGGATTTTACTTGGATATACCGCCTGGACAGCAAAATTATATTACATGCAAGGTGCAAGTTGTGAGTTGGTGAGTGAATTCACGAGGGGGGGCTACCCATTGTATTCTCCAGGTGGTGGCACATCCCCCAGGAGTGCAGCACGAGGTTGAAATAGCAGTACTGGGCACTATGTGCGCATCTCTGTTTTCTTTATAGGGAGATCTTCATGCTGTATGCAATAAGCAAGATTTGATGAACAACTGGTCTTTTTGGATGTGCCCAGTATATGTAGCCAGGGATATATGTGCCCAGTATATGTAGCCAGGGATATATGTGCCCAGTATATGTAGCCAGGGGTATATGTCCCCAGTATATGTAGGCAGGGGTATATGTGCCCAGTATATGTAGCCAGAGGTATATATGTCCCCAGTATATGTAGCCAGAGGTATATGTCCCCAGTATATGTAGGCAGGGGTATATGTGCCCAGTATATGTAGCCAGAGGTATATATGTCCCCAGTATATGTAGCCAGAGGTATATGTCCCCAGTATATGTAGGCAGGGGTATATGTGCCCAGTATATGTAGCCAGGGCCGGCCCGCCCATGAGGCGGGGTGAAACTTTTGCCTCAGGCGGCACTTCTGGGGGGGTGGCACCCGCCCATCCGTGGGTGTGGGGGGCCGCCCGAGCTGGAGGGTATAGCGGGCAGGAAGGGGGTATTGGGCCTAGCGGCGGAAAGGGGGGTCGGACCCCCCCTCCCCCGCCTGGGTCCCCCATTCTCCGCTCCCCTCCAGCTTTAAAAAGTTACGTCGCTGCCTGCAGCTATTGTAAGAGGCAACGGGCGGGGATCACTCACCTCTTCCTCGTTCCAGCGTGCGCTCCACTGACGTTACTCCCTGCTACGCCGCAGTAAGTGACGTCAGTGGAGCACACGCTGGAACGAGGAAGTGGTAAATGATCCCGCCTGTTGCCTCTTACAATAGCTGCAGCCAGCGACGTAACTTTTTAAAGCTGGAGGGGAGCGGAGGACGGGGGACCCAGGCGAGGGAGGGGGGGGGTCCGACCCCCCTCCTCGCCACTAGGCCCAATACCCCCTTCCTGCCCGCTATCCCCTCCAGCTCGGGTGGCCCCGCACACCCACGGCTTGGGTGGGTGGGGGTGGCGATTTCTTTAAAGATTGTCTCAGGCGGCAAAAAGTCTAGGGCCGGGCCTGTATGTAGCAAGAGGTATATATGTCCCCAGTATATGTAGCCAGAGGTATATGTCCCCAGTATATGTAGGCAGGGGTATATGTGCCCAGTATATGTAGCCAGAGGTATACATGCCCAGTATATGTAGCCAGAGGTATATGTGCCCAGTATATGTAGCCAGGGGTATATGTGCCCAGTATATGTAGCCAGAGATATGTCCCCAGTATATGTAGGCAGGGTATATGTGCCCAGTATATGTAGCCAGGGGTATATATGCCCAATATATGTAGCCAGGGGGAAACCCACCCACCTCCGTCCACAGCAGCCAGCAAGTGGGGGGACCGCGACCCTTCCCTCTCTGGGAAGAAAAGAGGCGGTGGCATCAGCTTCTACATTAGCTCCTTATGGTGCCCCACCAGTACTCGACAGGATGTGCTCCCCAGACCTAGAGCTTCTTCTCGTGAACTGCAGGCCAGTATACTCACCACGGGAGTTCTCCTCCTATGTCCTTGTCGGAGTGTATATTCCCCCTGATGCCAACGCCAAATCTGCCCTGAATTCCCTCAGCGACACCATCTCGCAGTGGGAAATATCCCTCCCAGACTCGCTGTTCATAGCCATGGGGGACTTCAACAGGGCAAACCTTCGACAAGAGCTGCCACGCTACAACCAGCATGTTGCCTGCCCAACCAGAGGCCCGAACACCCTCGATCATTGTTACACGCCACTGAAGAATGCCTACAAGGCTATCCCTGGGGTGGCACTTGGTTCTTCCGACCACTGCCTTGTCCATCTCATCCCCACCTACAGAAGGCTCCTGGAATCGGCAAAACCGGCCGTGAAGTTCCTCCAAGATGTGGACCAGCAAGGCCAAGCTCCACCTCCAAGATTGCTTTGATTGCACGGACTGGGAATCCCTGGCAGCTCCAGACCTCGACGAGTGGGCGGACAACGTCACCTCTTACATCAGCTTCTGCAAGGCCTCCTGTGTCCCAACCAAATCCTTCAAGGTCTACCCGAATAACAAACCGTGGTTCTCCAACAAGCTTCGGCTACTGCGGAAATGCAAGGAGGCGGCTCACAGGGCAGGAAACCAGGAGGAATTCAGGAAGGCGAGGAACGCTCTGAAGTGAGAGCTGAGAGTCGCAAAAGAGGAGTTTGCCGAGAGGATGAAGCAGAACCTTTGCTCGAACAACTCACGAGCTGTATGGCAAGGGCTTAAGGCTGCCACCAACTACAAGCCTCCCCCGCAACATGCTACACCCAGCCCTGAATTAGCTGAAGAACTAAGCAAATTCTACCGCAGGTTTGAAAGGCAGACCGAGCCTGGGGGGCACCCACCACCTCCCCCCCCCCCCAGCGCACAGCGACCTAAGTGAGGACTCATTCTCTCTGGAAGTGAGGGAGGCAGACGTTCGGCACCTCCTGTCCACGATGAAAATGCTAGAAAAGCCTCAGGACCTGACGGCGTGTCCCCAGCCTGCCTCAAAACCTGTTCGGAGCAACTTGCCCCCATCCTCTCTGCCATCTTCAGTAGGTCACTGACAGAGGGCAGAGTACCGGCGTGCTTCAAGAGTTCCATCATCATTCCAGTTCCTAAGAAACAAGGCATCTCCGACCTCAACAACTACAGGCCTGTAGCCCTGACGTCCGTCATCATGAAGTCCCTAGAGAGAGTGGTCTTATCCACCCTCAAGCTATCCACCTTGCCCCTACTAGACCCACTCCAATTTACATACACGGCAAATAGGTCCACTGATGATGCTCTAAACATCTGTTTGGAATACATCTACAACCATGTAGACAGGAGGGATGCATATGCCAGAGTACTGCTACTAGACTTTAGCTCAGCATTTAACACTATATGCCCACGCACCCTCCAGAATGTCCTGACCACACTGGGGGTCCACTCCACCCTACGGCTATGGATCACTGACTTTCTCACTAACAGATCCCAAGTTGTCAAGCTGGGGGACATCTACTCACGAGAAGAGATAACAAACACAGGGGCACCCCAGGGCTGCGTCCTGTCCCCGCTGCTCTTCTCCCTTTACACAAATGACTGTAGATCCACCGCAGACTCTGTCAAAGTCATAAAATTAGCGGATGACACCATTATTGTTGGCCTCGTCACCAAGGACAACATCTGGGAGTACCAGCAGCAGGTGGAAAGACTATGCCACTGGTGTAAAGAGAACAGCCTGGGTGCTCAACACGGCCAAAACCGTCGAACTTATAATTGACTTTAGGAAGTCGGCACCAACCCCACCTCCCATCTACATCAATGGCACCGAGGTGACCAGAGTGCCCTGCGCTCACCTGCTGGGCACCACCATCTCCAGCGATCTCATTTGGAGAGTCAATATCAAGTCAACCCAACGGAAAGCTCAGCAGAGACTCTTCTTCCTCCGCCAACTGCGGAGGTTCGGCATGGCCACCATTGAATCGATCCTCTGCTCCGCCATCTTGGTCTGGTATGTGGGAGCCACCGCCAGTGACAGGCACAAATTACAGAGGATCATTAAGTCGGCGGAGAGGATCATTGGGAGACCTCTGCCCCCACTTGACCACCTGTATAACACAAGACTGCGAGCCAGGGCATTGAGGATTGCAAGTGACCTCTCTCACCCAGGCAACTGTTTTTTCACCCCACTTCCACTGGGTTGGAGACTTCGGGCCATCCCCACCAAGACCACCAGACACAAGAACTCTTTCTTCACGATGGCCATTAGCCTCCTGAACTCCCTTAAAGTGGACCCAAATTAAAAATACAAGATTTCAGAAATAAAATCTATTTTCTAAATTATAATAATAAATAGCAGCCTTTTTCAGCTGCATGATGACAAATATAAAATACTTTACATTTATTGGAGGAACCCCTCCCTTTCTTTTAAATCGCCGGGATTTTTCCGGCAAACTGGTGGAGTAGATGGTGTCCGGCAATGGAGGAATTGCTAATGGCTACCCCCAGTATAACCCTAGCTATGAAAAGAGAAGGGTGAAAAGCATGCACTGAAATGATCAAAGGTTTTAAGGAGTGTTTATTTATCTTTGTATGTGTCAGAGTGGTGCAACTAAATATTTTTAATTAAAAAAATGTTTGGTTTGGGTCCGCTTTAACATTCTACCACCCTCTATCAGCGCCCTACCACCTGCATAGGCATGGCGGACTTCGGATGTGTATATCTATTGTGATTGTATATGCGGGTATGCTTATATTTGAGTACTGTCATTCTAACGTTTTCCTGCCTTCCTTTCTATGTACTGCTCCATTGTACCAAACCCAATTCCGGGCTTGACCCAGTCATGCTTGGCGAAATAAAATTGATTCTGATTCTGATTCTTGCCACAAGATAACCACATGCCTTGATAAAGGGGGACCCTGTGTGGCCCCCGAAACAATTGTTGGATTTCTTGTGGAAACTGGCACAATAAAGTGCGTTTCATAACCCCTGGTGTGCTGGTAATATCTGCGAACTGATTCTGATTCTTGTGTAAAGTGCACTGTATGGTTGAACGATACACAGTGACTCCATCTGCAGCAAGATGATGTTGTAGATCTTTGGTGCTGGTCTGTGGGTTGACTGACTGTTCTTACCATTCGCCACTTCTGTTTATCCGAGAGATTTTTTTGGTCTGCCACTTCGAGCCTTAACTTGAACTAAGCCTGTGGTCTTCCATTTCTTTAATATGTTCCTAACTGTGGAAACAGACAGCTGAAATCTCTGAGACAGCTTTCTGTATCCTTCCCCCAAACCATGATGGTGAACACTCTGTCTTCAGTTCATTTGAGAGTAGTTGTGAGGCCCCATGTTGCTACTCTTCAGAGAAAATTAAAAGAGGAGGGAAACTTACAATTGACCCCCTTAAATACTCTTTCTCATAATTCGATTCACCTGTGTATGTAGGTCAGGGGTCACTGAGCTTACCAAGCCAATTTCAGTTCCAATAATTAGTTCTAAAGGTTTTGGAATCAATAAAATGACAACAGTGCCCAATTTATGCACCTGCCTAATTTTATTCAAACAATTATTGCACACTTTCTGTAAATCCAATAAACGTCACTCAAATATCACTGTGTGTGTCTCCTATATGATATATTTACCTGACATTTTTTTTTCGTAACAACCAACGATTTATACAGGAAAATCATGACGATTAACAAGGTTGCCCAAAATTTCGCATAGCACTGTAGATATGGCAGCCTCCATATCCATCTCACTTCAGCTGTGTTTGAAGGTCAAAATTATACATGTAGAATACAAGTATAACAGTTATCATTGTTTCGAATGAAGACTTGTGTAAATTATGTGAAATTACATGCACATTTTATGAACACAACTCTAGGGTAAAATAAGATGAGAATCCTTCATACAGGCGGCCCCCTAACTTCAAACAGGTTCTGTTCAGGGAGATTGTTTGTAAGTTGAATTTGTTGAGTTGAGTCCTGTGTCATGTGTTCACAGGGAAACAAAGATAAATGATTTACTTTTAAACAACTCTGGATTTGGACATAAACTAACAAGAAAAGTTTGAGGTTGTCTTCAACATGCTCTTAATGTGATTTATACTACTTACATCAGTTTATAAAAAAGTGTAACAACAAAAATTTGTAATAACAAAAACAGAACTGTATATTTTGTAAATAAAGACAACATTTTAACGCGAGTCATTTGTAAGTAGGGGACTGCTTGCATTCAGTACCAACTAATTCAGTATCTGAGCGTACACTAAGCTACTTGCATGTCAAACACAGGCTAGTCTAGGTAGATGAGGTCTAAACTAAAGTAACCTACAGTTTTCCAGGATGACTGACCAAAATGCTGGCAATTGTATCATTTACAAAGGGGGTAACTTACGCTTAAGCAAATATTTATCTTAAGATCTTTATTTCCATTCAGAAAAGAGGCCATTGAACACATCTCTCTAAGAACAACAAAATATGACAATTACATGTTAATATTCTCTCTTCTGTAAATGAAAAATATAGTGACTTCAAAGGAATGCCATTATCAGGCTCTGAATACAACGTGTAACATTCAGATACATGAAAGCAGAATTTCTCCAGTGTCAGCCTTTGCTGGAACATATGGCCAGAGATGAACAGATGGGCTGAGCTACACCGCAACAAGAAAAGAGAATTTCACATTGTGCTTATTATGACCCAAACGGCTAACATGAACAGGAGTTCCCTGGTGACCTGACTTCACACATCTTACAAGTAATACCTGCTTCTATTCTCTGCCCAGAGGTGTTTGCTTCTCTACAGATAAAATAAAGAACTTAGCATATAAACTATCACTATCAATACAATTATAATATAGCTAAAGAGAAAATCTGTGCATAATGTGTAAACAAAAAAATAAACAGATATATTTTACTCATATGTGCAATTATAAACGAAGATCATGTATCTATGTTCCCCACATGTACAGCACTATGGATGATGTTGGCACTGCATTATTAAAGTATAATAATGATAAAATGTAATAGACTTTTCTCATTTGTTATTTCTCTGCATATGTTGCTGTAAAAATCAATATGGCCCCACTTCGTGTGGTGGGATAACAATGGAACTTAGTGACTGCGTTTATATTCCTTTCACTGTTACCAGATGGCAGCAGATCTACAGATTGCCACAGTGGATAGCATACCCATCTTGCAGCTCTAGCACCCCAGGTTCAATTTAGGGCCAATGGACACTGTCTGCATGGAATTACAGATACAGTGGGTTGCAAAAGTATTCTGCCCCCTTGAAGTTTTCCACATTTTGTCATATTACTGCCACAAACATGAATCAATTTTATTGGAATTCCACATGAAAGACCAACACAAAGTGGTGTACACGTGAGAAGTGGAACGAAAATCATACATTATTCCAAACATTTTTTACAAATAAATAACTGCAAAGTGGTGTGTGCATAATTATTCGGCCCCCTTTGATCTGAGTGCAGACAGTTGCCCATAGACATTGCCTGATGAGTGCTAATGACTAAATAGAGTGCACCTGTGTGTAATCTAATGTCAGTACAAATACAGCTGCTCTGTGAGGGCCTCAGAGGTTGTCTAAAAGAATATTGGGAGCAACAACACCATGAAGTTCAAAGAACACACAAGACAGGTCAGGGATCAAGTTATTAAGAAATTTAAAGCAGGCTTAGGCTACAAAAATATTTCCAAAGCCTTGAACATCCCACGGAGCACTGTTCAAGCGATCATTCAGAAATGGAAGGAGTATGGCACAACTGTAAACCTACCAAGACAAGGCCATCCACCTAAACTCACAGGCCGAACAAGGAGAGCGCTGATCAGAAATGCAGTCAAGAGGCCCATGGTGACTCTGGACGAGCTGCAGAGATCTACAGCTCAGGTGGGAGACTCTGTCCATAGGACAACTATTAGTCATGCACTGTACAAAGTTGGCCTTTATTGAAGAGTGGCAAGAAGAAAGGCATTGTTAACAGAAAGCATAAGAAGTTCCGTTTGCAGTTTGCCACAAGCCATGTGGGGGACACAGCAACCATGTGGAAGAAGGTGCTCTGGTCAGATGAGACCAAAATTGAACTTTTTGGCCAAAATGCAAAACGCTATGTGTGGCGGAAAACTAACACTGCACATCACTCTGAACACACCATCCCCACTGTCAAATATGGTGGTGGCAGCATCATGCTCAGGGGGTGCATCTCTTCAGCAGGGACAGGGAAGCTGGTCAGAGTTTATGGGAAAATGGATGCAGTGTTGCCAACTCATCCCTTTAATTACTGACACATATGAATTATACAGGTTTTGTGGCTAGGTAGATGCAGTTAAGGCACTGATTATGTGCAAATAGCCCCAGAACCTGTATAACTTAGATGTGTCAGTAATTAAAGGGATGAGTTGGCAACACTGAATGGATGGAGCCAAATACAGGGCAAACTTGGAAGAAAACCTCTTGGAGACTGCAAAAGACTTGAGACTGGGGCAGAGGTTCACCTTCCAGCAGGACAATGACCCTAAACATAAAGCCAGGGCAACAATGGAATGGTTTAAAACAAAACATATCTATGTGTTAGAATGGCCCAGTCAAAGTCCAGATCTAAATCCAATCGAGAATCTGTGTCAAGATCTGAAAACTGCTGTTCACAAACACTGTCCATCTAATCTGACTGAGCTGGAGCTGTTTTGCTAAGAAGAATGGGCAAGGATTTCAGTCTCTAGATGTGCAAAGCTGATAGAGACATACCCTAAAAGACTGGCAGCTGTAATTGCAGCAAAAGATGGTTCTACAAAGTATTGACTCAGGGGGCCGATTAATTACGCACACCACACTTTGCAGTTATTTATTTGTAAAAAATGTTTGGAATGATGTATGATTTTCTATCCACTTCTCACATGTACACCACTTTGTATTGGTTTTCACGTGGAATTCCAATAAAATGGATGCATGTTTGTGGCAGTAATGTGACAAAATGTGGAAAACTTCAAGGGGGCCGAATACTTTTGCAACCCACTGTAAGTAAACATACAGATAAGTTATCTGGTTTCTCCAAAATTTGCCTTAGCTTACAATAGGAGTATAAAGGTGCGTACACACGCACTACTAAAGAGAACGACGGGTCCGTCAGACCCTCCCGCTGGGCGGTCGTTCTCCCGACAGTAGTGTGTGTGTACAGTCTGTCTGCAGACTGATAAGGCTGTTTCTGACGGACCCGTCATTCTCTTTAGTAGTGTGTGTGTGTACGCACCTTAAGACTTGACAAGGTCTAGATTGATTAGATTGTGAACTCTTCTTAGGGAAGGTTGGTGACTGGCTGTAAAGTCTGTAAATCACTGAGGAAAATGTCAGCACAATCTAAATATACAATAATGCCCATCAGACACTGACATGCTGAATACCTGCCCACGCGATACCAATCCTTGGCTGACACGTGTTGGAGAGCTCTTTATCAAGGCATCTAAAGCGGAGTACCCAAGGCCAGATGGATCTGGGATCTCCGCTGAGAAACAATCGCTCCCCGATCTATCTGTCCAAATCGCCAAGCATCTTTGGTGCCATCATAAATGAACAATCATGTAAACGATCATTTACATGATCGCAGCAAAACTCTCAAAAGTCAATAAGGATCAGAACGATCCTCCGCAATTTAATCCAACATGATGGTTGTTCAAAGACGTATGGTCACCATGAGTGGTGTGCACCATGAAACATTGTTTAACAAATTTTACTTAAACAGTGTTGCGCGATATCACTAAAAAAAAATGATCACAAAAACTTTGTAAGAATCGCATTGTGCTTTAAGAGAGCTTCATTGCACTGCCTCATATGCTGATCCTCCCTCTCCCAGGCTTATTGCTGCTGTGCAGGGAATTACACAATGTTAGCAGACTGAATTCTCACTAGATGCTACTGGATTAGAATACTGTTTTTTATACTTGTCAATAGGGCATACAGGCTTTTTATTTTTCCAGAAATAAAAATCTGTGTTTACGGTTTTTAAAATATTTAAAAATATGAAGTGGTTTGTCTTTTCCTATAGAATATTTTGAAGTTGAATCACAGAGTCTTGGCAGTAGCTTCTTTTTTCAGTGTGGGGCTCCCTATTCTATTAAATGCATTATCTAGAGACACTTACTAACCTGATAGTGAGCAGAATATTGCTAAGATGGAATATTGCTAAACTGTAATATCTGTCTCTCGGAATTCTTATGTGGCTTGATGAAGTTATTCTTTTCCTGCTATGTGCAATTAGAAAGGAAATTTGGATAAAAGCTTAGTTTGATTAATCTTGCATTAAGAGACAGCCTTTCATACTGGAAAGGGGACACTCAGCCCTGGAGAGCCATCCAAGTATTTTAATTACACTTTTTAGTGATGAAGCGGTTTGCGCCCTGCTTAATTCCTTTGTCACCAATGAGTTAAAATTCATGAGCGTCCATGGCTTTCAATACTCACTCCAGTGCTGCTATTTTCTGCGCCAGGCTAGCCATCACAGCAAAGAGTCGCAGGTCTGTTAGGCCATCTGTTACATAATAGTCCACAATCTCCAGAATCTGTAAGAGAAGAGATGGGTACTGGGTAGTGGTGAGATGATGAAGAATTGAACAAGAGCAGATTGCTGCTGAGCTTGGACCAGGAAATAATGAGCTGTGATTGCAGCAAACACAAGCTACATTAGCATAGTAAACAAAACACGCCTCAAAATGAAATCATCTGAGTGGCAGCAGTTGTAGAAATAAAAAGTGCGAATGCCACTTCACCACGGGCTCAGTACTACTATGTGCAAGATTTCACATACCCTACTATATGTAGTCTAATCTATGGAGCAAAAAAAGCAAATTGGACATAATGTCACACAAAACTCCAAAAATGGGCTGGAAAAATTATTGGCACCTTTTTAAAATTGTGGATAAATAAGATTGTTTCAAGCATTTGATGCTCAAGTGGCCAGTAATTAATCCAGATCTAAATCCCATAGGACAGCTGTGGAGAGATCTTAACTTTGCTGTTGGAAAAAGGCACCCTTCCAATAAGAGAGACCTGGAACAGTTTGCAAAAGGAAGAGTGGTCCAAAATTCCAGGTGAGAGGTGTAAGAAGCTTATTGATGGTTATAGGAATCAATTGATTTCAGTTACTTTTTCCAAAGGGTGTGCAACCAAATATTAAGTTAAGGGTATCAATAATTTTTGTCCAGACCATTTTCGAAGTTTTGTGTGATGTCCAATTTGCTATGCTTTGCTTGCCTCCCTTCTTTTGTTTTGTTCCAATACACACAAAGGGAATAAACGTGTGTAGCAAAACGTGTTACTGCAATACTTGTTTTTCTGGAAATAAAATCTGGGGTGCCAACAATTTCGGCCATGACTGTATATATTAGACTATACTGAAAAAAATATATAATTAAAAAAAAACTATTTGTATTTTCTAAACTGTACAATTTTTGAAGACTATCTTCAGTTTGACCTAAAATTTGCATTACAAATAAATATTTAATATAAGGTGTAGCCATATTCTTTCACTTGCAAAGACTCATAAGATTTTGAATTGGAAAGCATAGTAGTAGCTTTAGCCATGTTTCTTAGAATTTAAAGGACACAATTCTTTAAAGTTAGGCCTCTTACCCTCATAAAGCGATTTTTGCCACATTTTCAGGAACGTGATGAAACACAATCTACAGGGACTTCAGAAGTGCATAGACTGCACAGTCTGATGTCTCCATCTATACGTTGTGATTCAACACGAAGCCATAATGCAGGGTTTATGACAAAAATATGCAAACACATTATGATTTCCTTTCATTATGATGAATGGAATTGCAAGCGCATTCCTGAAAAATCACATTGAAATGGAAGTGCTGTATGTTGTGATGGAACATCTATTTCCCGATGTGCTTAAGTGGGGAAGGGACCTTAAAGAGACTCCGTAACAAAAATTGCATCCTGTTTTTTATCATCCTACAAGTTCCAAAAGCTATTCTAATGTGTTCTGGCTTACTGCAGCACTTTGTACTATCACAGTCTCTGTAATAAATCAACTTATCTCTCACTTGTCAGACTTGTCAGCCTGTGTCTGGAAGGCTGCCAAGTTCTTCAGTGTTGTGGTTCTGAGATGCATCTCCCCCCTCCTGGCCCCTCTCTGTACACTGATGTGTGTTATTTAGATTAGAGCAGCTTCTCTCTTCTCTCTTATCTTTTACAAGCTGGATAAATCATCCTCTGAGCTGGCTGGGCTTTCACATAGTGAGGAATTACAGACAAGGGCAAAGCTGTTTGCAGGAAGAAAAGAGCAGCCTGAAACTTCAGTGCATGAGAGATACAGGGGGAAAGAAACACACAAATGATCTCTTGAGATTCAAAAGTAATGCTGTATACAGCCTGCTTGTGTATGGATGTATTTTCTATGTGTGGACATACTGTACATCAACCTACTTCCTGTTTTGGTGGCCATTTTGTTTGTTTATAAACAAACTTTTTAAAACTGTTTTTAACCACTTTAAATGCGGCGGGGAGTGGCGAAATTGTGACAGAGGGTAATAGGAGATGTCCCCTAACGCAATGTTCCCCAACCCTGTCCTCAAGGCCCACCAACAGTGCATGTTTTGTGGAAATCCACAGAGGTAGTTAATCAGCTCTGCTGAGACACTAATTACCTCACCTGTGACTGTTTGTGGTTTTCTGCAAAACATGTGCTGTTGGTGGGCCTTGAGGACAGGGTTGGGGAACTCTGCCCTAACGCACTGGTATGTTTACTTTTGTGTGATTTTAACACTACAGGCTCTCTTTAAGGTGGCCATACATTATTCCATATCCAGCAGCTTTGATCATAATGATGAAATATGTCCACACTGGGATGTATGGAGCAGTAGATAAATAGTGGATGCTTGGGGCATGTAGGGAGGGGCAATTAAACAATTACCACATAAAGGGGTACGCATGAAGAAATCTTAGAAACTACTGTATATACATCTGCAATCTGCTTTAGTATACTGAGTAAATTAAATGTTTATATAAAAAGTTTGGCCCTTTCCATTACTTAATTATATTTGACAAAAAGTGGCCAATAAGATTATACTCACAGTTTAGGGTTTTATTATTATTTTATTTGATCAAGTGTTCTGTTGGACCAATTTTGCCCAATTTTGTTGCTGAAGGCAAAAGATACTAGGGATGGTCAATGAGATTCAAATAATTCCGACCCAGTGCAGGATTATGCCAATATGCAACTATAACTGTATGCACATACTGTATATTTGTGGTTTGAAAATGGACCAATCAAGTTAAGCCTTGGTGGGGCTTGATTGGTCTTTTTTCAAGCACCATACATTTGCATATAAAATTAGCATAGTCCTGCATCAACTTCAAATCTCATTGCTCATCCCTTTTAGGCACCATCAACACCCCCATTCCCCATCCCCTTCATACTTCTAGGACACTGCAATAATATTTCAAAGCAGGACCTCTAATCTACTGAAAATGTCAAAAGTGCATTTGATTATAAACATTGTAAAATTCCTACATTTTGCATATTTTGTTATTATGGATTGAAAGCTTTAAATGGAGATTCTGATTAGCTGCTTTAAGTCACAGACCTTTCTTCCAGGAACAACCTTATGTTTTTCCGTCCTGTATTGTCATACATGATAAACATTACAGTTTGGTACTTTGCTGAATATAGGCCTAGAAATCAAGAGGTGTTGAGACAATTCACAAAAACACTAAATACAAGCTAAGTGGCTCAATTATCACACCTGCTAAAACAGTGAAATACTAATAAAGTTGTCCTTGTTATACTAATTTGGAGGGTAAACTGACTGCTTAGCATGGGTTTTGTCATTTGATTCAACAGTTTGCAATGTAGGCAGCTGCCTAGTTTGCTTATGCCTAAAAACTGCTTACTATGATGTTCTAAAAAGCATATATGTTATAGATAAATCAAATAAATTAGTTTTAGCAATGTAACAAAATAAATAATTGAGAAGAAATTAAAAGACTCCAACACTGAATCCTGATGGTCCAGTAGCAGTGAAAATGTTGTTTTCTAATCCTCAACAGTAACGCAGATTTCTACTATAATTGGTTTATCATATTCAGAATTACTGTGTTGAGTACTGCATTTTGCTTTAGTAATTAAACTTCTATTGGGTTTATTGAATAAGGCCACACAAAAGATGATGATGATAGGCAAAGTGCAACGGTCTAGACTAATAAGGTTACAGTTTATTGAAGCAAGATCACTAAGAGGAATTCTGATTGCTCCCTTTAGGTTACTTAACTCTTCTCTCTACCTGCCTGAGTAAACCTGATGCAGACTAAACAATATATGTATATAAGAGGTAGACAAAGAATCTCGCCATACAAATGACTGTATTAGGCCCCGTTCACACTTGCGGTTTTGCAAAAACCGCACCGGATGTCCGGACCGCACCGGAGCCGGATCGGACCTGATCCGTACGGTTCCTATCCGGATCCGGTCCGTTTGCATCCGGTTTCCGTGCGGTGTGAACACGGTTGCGGTCCGGATCCGGTTTCTTAAGGAGATACACATCCTGTAAATACCTGGGGTCTAGGAGGTCAGCAGAAGGGTCTGGGGTCATTGTTGGAGACAAGTGGACGTGTGGAGACCATCCGTGGATACAGAGACTGCAGTTGGGACCATGGATCCAGGCATTTTTTACTCGTAAACCTGGGAATTCTCTCCTTCCTGTTGTTCGCCTCCTTGTCAGACATATCAGACATGTTGCTGCCAAAAAGAGCTAGAGCATGAAATCGCTGCTGCCCCACTCTTTAAACGCTGGGCCCATGTGGTCCCCATCCAAAATGCATAGGAAGTGGGGTAGAACGTCCGGTTTTTGTAGCCAGTGTGTTGTGCGCTCTCCGGCTCTCATTGCTTTGTATTGGCCGGATGGTGCAGTCCGGCTCCGCCCCGGATACGGCGGCCGGAGGAGCCGGACCAAAAAATAGCGCATGTTGGAACGGACGCCGGAGTCCGGATCCGGCCCGGATCCGGTCCGGCAGAACGGACGCATGTGAACGGACGCATAGGCTTTCATTGCTATGCCGTGCGTCCGTTCCGTCCGTTATGCAAGCGGTCCGGCTCCGGCACGGCGATTCCGGATGGCCACCGCTAATGTGAACCGGGCCTTACATAGAACCCTTGAAAAGGTTAACCAACAAACAACATGCTGTCAAGATATCCAATTGATTTCAACTCATACTTTGACCTTCACTTGTCTATCTTGCAGGATTACTTCTCCCACTTTTCCAAGGCAGTGAAACATAATTCTCTAGCCAGCCACACCTGAAAGCTTTCCCATCTGAGGAATTATTAACCAGCTATTTTACACCCACAAGAAAATGCTGGATAGCACATATAAGCATATATAGGCATGTGAATACCTCAAATATTGCTATGCATCTATGTAAATACTCAGATATATTTATAAGGTTACAAATACAGTATACAGATAGCCCCCAGTTAATTTGGTAGCGACTATAGGCTCATTCTTAACTTGTAAGTTGGAACACTGTGCCCCCTGTGCCTCCAGTGCCCCCCTCTGTGCCACATATGTGCCTGCAGAGCCCCCCTTGCCTCTATATATAGAATCTCCAGTGTCCTCCTATGTGCCACTTCTGTCTCTCTGTGCCTCCTGTGCCCCTTCGGTGTCCCCCTTTGCTCCCACTGTAACTCATGTGCCCTCTCTATGCTATCTTTGTCCTCTGTACCTCCATTATCCCCGTCTGTGCCTCCAGTGTCCACCTACTTTCCCCCTGTGCCTCCTCCGGCTCCCCATTTGCCTACTCATGGACCCTCTATGCCTCTTTCTGTTCCCCTGTGCCTTCTCCTACTCCTTGTAGCCCTTCTTTGCCTGTGCCCCTGTTTACCTTCACCTCTCCCCTTCTATACCCATATTCACCTCTATGTCCTACCATCTTGCTGCCACTGACTCCCTTCCCCCTGCCAACAGGGCCTCCTCACAACTCCAACTATGTCCCATGCCAACTATGGGCATGCTCTCTGTGGTCTCCATCTGTTTCATCATGGAAGTGACATCATCCTACACAGTCCAGCATTTGTATCAGTGGGTTGTTGGTATGTTGATCATTTGTAAACTGGAGACTACCTGTATTAGTATATCATGTGTTGTGATCTGTTTGCTTGGCTTCTCTATGAAAAATAAATAAGGAACAGAAGAATAAAAGGGTTGTAGTCACAACCAATCCTTCAGCTGGTTCTTTAGTTTCTATAAAAAATGAATTGCATAAGGGCCTTTGAGTCCAAAGCACTTTTTTACCCATAAATAATAATAATTGTAACAGGACATGGAGGTTACACTGCACAGAGTCATATAATGGAAGACTATACTGTAGCATTAGTGAGAAGTCTAGTGAAAATATATATTAGAGGTAAACTGAGCAGAGTTTCTGACTTTGGCGTGTCTGTAGTGTTTTTTGGCTAGCACTGTCAGTTCAGTCATTGATTCTAATTGCACCTGGAATTCTTTGGAACATCCTGTGCCAAACACACAAATAAGACAAAATCAAGAATCAGATTACGTTGTGATAATATATTTAATGGCCCCACTTCATTTTTTTAACACGGTAAGTAGCAAATACTGAAAAGATATTTTGTAGTAAGAAAATATCGTCTTAAACTTCATCAATGGGTAGACCTTTCAGATAACTGTAGTTGTTCTTTGACAGTTATGATAAATGACAGGTTTAAAAAAGCAACTAATAACAGAATATGTCAATGTTTTCAAATCCTTCAAGGATGAAGGGGTTGGTACCACTTGAGTCCTTTGTGTTTGCTTTTCCTACTGTCAGAATTAAGCTGAAAAAACTAAATAACATGCCTTAATCTCCCACCTCCTCACTTTCCCCACTGTCCCAGCTTTCCTTACAATCAATTTTCTTCTTGCATAAAAGTTTAGTAGGAACTTTCACGTCAACTTTGTTCAAGGCACTTTTAAAATACTAATAGAGAGAGTATTATGTTAAGTTTAATTATAGGTCCTTTCATATTCCTTGCTCTGAATAGATCCATTCTATGGAAAGCCTTATGGTTGTGACCTACAAAGCTTTGTTTCGCAAACAAAACTTTTCTTTTTTCCAGCCAACTGCTTTTGTGTTTCAAGTATTGAGAACAAACCCGCAAAACTCTGGATTTCCCTCTTTAGACTTTCATGACAATAAAGTGTTCCTTAAAAAACTTTATTATACTCAGGTGATGTCTATGTAGACAGATATGTGTATTCTACCCCAGGTACCTATCTCATTCTCTGCCTTCTCTTTCAAACTTTGTTTGACTTGTTTTTTTTTCATGTCCTAAACAAATTGTGGAAGCGGTGAATAAAAGAGATGTTTATTGGAGGCACACGTATGGGCTGCATGAAACGCTGGGTTACCTTTGTGGTTTAACATTTCATAAGAAAAGAAACCACAGACAAAGCAAACACACAATAATACAAGCTATAAAAGGACCTTACTGATCCATTATTATTATTTTACAGGAAGGACATTTATGAAGTAAGGTCAAAGCCTATAAGGTAATATGTTCTTTTTTTAGACTGATTGAAGAACAGAACAGAGCAATGTTGACAGATGGACAAAATGGCTCTGATGAAGCCAATGAAATTAAGCAACAATAGAAGGCGCTATTGAATTGATGCTTTAGAATGGGGTATATGAACAGTGGCCCGCGACAAGAGTTGGGCCAGTACTATAGTGTGATTACCTCCCAGCTGGTTTAGCTTATATCTTAACAAACTCGAATTAAACCAACTTGTGGTAATATGATATCTGTTTGATGTCTGAATAGTATTCAGGCTTTGCCATCATAGGACAATGAAGAATTAAGATACCAGAGGGATTGCTTTACATGACTATTACAGCATGCACTGGGTGCTCTTGGCACCTTGCCACCATGTACCTAAGGAGGAGGGTACGTGGAGGGAAAGCGGAGACTCTGCTTGTGTGAATGTTTCTGCAATGTGATTATCTAATGAATGCAATGAATAAAATGCTGATGTACAAAGATAATTATAAACACCTTTGGCAGAAGTAGCAAAATATTATTTGTTCCAGCATTTAGACTGAACAGTACAATTTGCAGTACTTGCAAAATCATATCATTATTATAATTCATTGTGCAGGGCTTTTTTTGGGGTGAATGCATACTGAAAATTGTAAAACAAATGTACTGCTAGAGGACTTATTAAAGTGCCTCTAAACCTTAAAGAGAGTCTGAAGCGAGAATAGATCTCGCTTCAGACCTCATAGCTAGCAGGGGCACGTGTGCCCCTGCTAAAACGCCGCTATCCCGCGGCTTAACGGGGGTCCCTGTCCCCCCAAATCCCCTCCGTAATGCGGGGAGCGCTTCCTGGTTGGGGCAGGGCTAACCGCCGCAGCCCTGCCCCACGCGCGTCTGTCAGACGCGTATCTCCGCCTCTCCCCCGCCCCTCTCAGTCTTCCTTCACTGAGAGGAGCGGGGGAGAGGCGGCGATGCGCGTCTGATAGACGCGCTGTGAGGCAGGGCTGCAGCCGTTAGCCCTGCCTCTAGGAAGGGCTAATCTACGACCAACTTGCGACCAAGATTTGCGGGGGGTGGGTTGGGGGGTCAGGGACCCTCATACAGCCGCGGGATAGCGGCGTTTTAGCAGGGGCACACATGCCCCTGCTATGTATGAGAGCTGAAGCGAGATTTAGTCTCGCTTCAGTGTCTCTTTAAAAGTAAACGTAGCATATATCATTAGCAGGCAAGTACATTGGTTGCTACACTGGTTTTATTCTGATGTTTGCCTTTTTTTTGGGTGAAAAAAAATGCTAAAAAAAATGTGGCTGGGCTCCTGATCATGTGGTTATGTTGACTATATGACTATACAGTATGTTGCATAGCAAGATGTATGCTGGGAAATTTACATCAGCAGATGTGATGTGTAGCTCCATCTAAATCTCTGCAACTAAAGAATCGGTCACTCTTTTAAATAAATCTTTACTAAATAGGCTGAACACTTAACATAGATAATATCCTGTACCATTTACCTATAAACATTATGTTGCTTGCAAGGAAACCTAACCACTTGTTTTTTTGATAGTGAACACGATATCTTCCACACCATTCAGCAGTGAACCTGCGGACAGGGTCTAAGGAGTTCACTTACTTTCACTTCATGGCGATTCACAAGATTCTATACTTCTCTCTTCCAAAGTCAAAATGGGGGCGTAGCAGAGTCATGTGAAACGCACCATGAAGTGCAAGTAAGTGAACTCCCCCGACCCTGTGCACAGGTTCAGTGCTGAATGGTGCCGAGGTGTGGTGTCAGATGAATTTGGAACGATGTTTGGAATTCGAACACCAACATTACTAAGCTAGCTGTCAGATGATTTATATACCATGACTGATTATCTGGTTTATATACCTGCATAAAATACCGATCACGTAAACTGTAACACTGGAGTTTTGGAGAAAACCATCACAATATTCTTCAGCTGCTTGGAATTAATAAGTAGATTTAAAAGGAGAAGAGAGTCCGGGCACTGCTGCAGCACTAACAATTATTTTGTGATTCGAGTGACAAATACAGACACGGTGGTGTTAAGAGTTTAGCACGTGGCTACGCTTCTACAGAGGCCATTTGTTGCTCACCATAATAAAATGATATGCATGTAAGAAAGGGGTTAATGGTAAGTAGTCTTTAAAGTGTCTGCCCCAAGGATGTGTTATAGAGGAACTTTATCAAAAAGAGTAAAAAAATAAATCAATACATTGTGAAGGGAGAAGTACAAAAATAGAAGAGAGATCAAGAAATTATTGATATTTGCCATGTAATTTGTTCATATTGTTTAATCCCCATTGAGCCTGAATGCAACCATCTTTACTACTGGCAGACATGAAAAAAGCCAGACAGCACCAACTGCCATTATTTATAACCACACCCCCTAACAATGCAATAGGCTGAAAGGTTTTATAGATATACATATGCACAGCGGGAGATGCTGGTTGCTTGGCAGTTGGAAACAGCTGTTATTTCCCACAATGCAACAAGGCTAACAAACAGGAAACTGTCAGGACTTAGGTCATGACATAAAACTGTGGGAGGGGTCTCACCACAATATCAGCCAAACAGACACCCCCCCCCCCCCCAAATGATATATTCGAGAAAAGGTAAAAGATCTATAATTGGAATGGGGGTAGCAACTACTGATTAGGATGAGATTCAATTCTTGGTTACAATTCTTCTTTAATGTCTATTTGTGATCTGTGAAGAATGCTTAAATGTGACTGTTCCCTTCACTTTGATCCTCCCTTACACCTACTGACTGAAGTCAGCATCTTCACTTGTAGTCCTTGAGCTTGCATGGGGCATGCTCTGCATGGGGCATGCTCTCAACCATTTTTCATGGCATTTTCTTACCCGGTACACATAGAACTCTTCGGCATCACTTAATGCATTTGTTGGGACAATTTCTTTTAAAGCCATAAGCACTTGTAGGCAGTCTAAATATCCATCTTCATCAGCATCCACCTGAAATAACAAGTAGATATATATCTATCAGATTGGTCTTTTATTAGCCTCTGTTACCATAATGAAGTGTCATCTATAAGCTAATTTTATAGATTTTTAATATACTGGACAAAAGTAATAACATTGAACTGAGATGGTACATAAATATATCTCGGTCCATTTAGTATCCAAGGATACAAATCTGTATATTTAATTTGATGGGCAATGTAAATTATGTGCAAAATTGGCACTTTTGTCCCCTACAGTACAGCTAGTTCTTATTCCTCTGTTTTGTCACGTGTGAGGCACAGAATTACAACCTTTAGGAATTCTGTTGATGGTCAGACAGTTCAATGGACCGATATTTATTGTAAATAGGCAAAATGTTGTTGCTAGCTGAGTGAACACTAATAAATTAAAGCAGAGAGGTGTCCAAACAAAGCTGTAAAAGTTGGGGGCTGGCGCAGCGCCCACATATTGGCAGGACATGAGGAATGGGACTCTGCTGAGGGAATAATTTGCCCCCGTGATGCACAGCAAGCCCCAGCAGCCAATGAGAATAGGTCCCACCACAGGCAGATGTGAAGGGGGATGGAGGGAAGGGTTTTTCACTCCATCTTGTGTTGTCTGTGTGATAGCTGCTAGACAAACAGAAACAGGGGGCCATATGCAATTAAGTTTTCTCCTATATGATATTTTCCCAAATTGTAAATAAATAAAAACATATCTCCCAGGAGAAAACATAGGAGAAAAGTTGAACTGGATAAGGGCTAGGGATGGCTGTAGCTAGGTCTCTTTTATAAACTTACAGCTGTGATTTATAGGGCCTGATTCACAAAGCGGTGCTAAAAAGTTAGCACGCTGGTGAAAAGCCCTTTATCACGCCTAAACTCAGTTTAGGCATGATAAGTTTAGGTGTGATAAGTTTAGGTGTGATAAGTTTAGGCATGATAAGTTTAGGCGTGCAAAGTTTAAGCACCAACTGGGTTAGCACCGCAGTGCACAGCTGATCAAAAGTTTTGCGCTAGCAAAGTCTGGTGCACTTCGCACAGAGTTTAATGGCGCTGCTTTGCGTGCGGGACTTTGCGTGCGATCTAAACTTATCTAAACTTAGCATGCCTAAACTTATCATGCCTAAACTTATCACACCTAAACTTATCATGCCTAAACTGGCTTTTCACCAGCGTGGTGCAATGGTTATCATGCCTAAAGTCTCTAACTGGGTTAGCGCCGCTTTGTGAATCGAGCCCATAGTCTGTATTGTGTGCATAGGTTATTTAAAGGCACCCAGTTCTCCAGCTTGTTTCCTAGGTGTACAGTGTACCTAGTACTGTGATAAGAACTGTCAGCTGAAGCTCTCTTGGGGCTCGATTCACAAAGCGTTGCTAACCCAGTAAAATACTTTAGGCGTGATAACCATTGCACCACGCTGGTGAAAAGCCAGTTTAGGCGTGATAAGTTTAGGCGTGATAAGTTTAGATAAGTTTAGATTGCGCGCAAAGTCCCTTACGCAAAGCAGCGACATTAAACTCTATGCGAAGTGCACCAGACTTTGCTAGCACAAAACTTTTGATCTGCTGTGCACTACGGTGCTAACCCAGTTGGTGCTTAAACTTATCACGCCTAAACTTATCACGCCTAAACTTATCACACCTAAACTTATCACACCTAAACTTATCACACCTAAACTGAGTTTAGGCGTGATAAGGGGCTTTTCACCAGCATGCTAACTGTTAGCACCGCTTTGTGAATCAAGCCTTTTGAGTGCTGCTGCGCTGAGTGTTGTTTCCAAATTTGTTAGATACTGTACTATTGCAGGGACACATTGGCCTCAATTCACTAAGATCATGCTGGAGATAATAAGGCAAGAGAAAACTTACCTCCACACGGTAAGAGAGTTATCTTATCTCTTCATTCCTTAAGTTACCTCCTCTGTAGTTAATTTACCTCCTCTGTAGTTATTTTCACACGCAGTTAATAAACAGCTTGTCTTTAACTGTGGAGTTATTTTAAGGATTGAAGAGTTAACTTAAAGACAGAAGAGTTAACTTTAGGTTTGCCTGAGGTAAAATGTTTCCTGAATACGACATGCCTCATCACCATGGTGGCCACTCTAGAAAAGTTATAAAAAGACGGAGATAAGCATAGTGAATTGAGGTCATTGTCTCTTAACTGGCTGTATTGTTTTACAAACAGAGAACTGTGATTCCTAGACGTTATTGCATACTACTTTAGCATGTATCTACTTAATGTACAAGTCCAAAATAGCAGTTTTGTTCACTATGTTCATTGCCCACCCTAAAAGAATTACCTTCATTTCATTCCATTTTGATATTTTCGCCCATAGTGACCGTTTCATATTGCGAACTAGATGTCATATTATGAATTTAGAGCATATTTACCAGAGTGCTGCTCTCATACACAATGCCTGTCACACTCTGTTTGCATTGGCATGTACCAGGTGGTGATGTCAGCCTATCTCCCATGCAGGTGAGTGAGCGGGCAGGAAAAACGGGACAGGGTTGCCAGCCAGGGATTGGGAGGCCCAGCATTGTAATGGGCAAATGTCTTGCAGTGCAGTTTGGTGGGCGAATGGCAAACTCATGAGCAAATGTTCGGGGACATGTGGGCTTGTGAACCCACAAAACCTGACATAAATGCAGGTGTGCTAACACATTCACCATAGCGAACCACCAGCCCCCCCCCCCAAAACCCCCCCCCCCCCTGATTTTATTGAGTTACCGGTATATAAAGTTGTGCCTTTAAGTGAGTCATTATTTTACCGTGCTATAGAACAATCAATTTGATGTGAAATCAGGAAACAGAACGCACTGAAAGGTTTGACTAAAGGATATGAATTATGTTTTGTTTTTTCTTATATAACAAAACTTGTGCATTTCAGAGTCAGCAGATTATTGTAAATGAGTAAAGTACATTTAAACCGGTAATCCAGGCTGCTCATTTTTGTAACCTTATCTTTCCATTCAAAAACATTTGTTTTTCAGTCAACACAGGTGCACCAGCTTGCAGAGAAGTTCAATACGATAGGCTCTATACAAGCTGGTATTACAAACAGAAAGCTAATCTTATTGTTTTCTGTCAGTGAGCCTATAGCTGCACACTGAACATACTAAGTGAATAGTAAAGTCAAAGAATGGACTCAGCTAAAGAGTGAACTTACCCAAAGTTTAAATAGCGATATATGCAGCTCGTCATATGACTTGCTAACTCGCCACACTACAAATCACATAATGGAAAATCAAAATCACATTTTAATATTTGTATCCCTAACACAGGTTTAGGGAATTTCTATGCAGTTTTTAGGTAACGCTGAACACTAATAAGCTAGTAACACGTAAATTGGACAGTATGCACTACCAAGGGCTCAACTAGGAATTCTGGTCCCTCCAGCAACATTTTGGTTAGCTCCCCCCCAGTGTTAAGTGGAGGCCCACATTTTAGCCCCTCCCCTTCCTGTAGGGTGGCCCAGGAGCCAGGGGGGGGCACTGACTTGTTGCAGAGAGCAGTAGCAAAGTGTCATTCTTTGCTTGCTTTCAGCGGTGGGACAGGCCTTCCTCACTCCTCCTCAGTGTAACTCCCCAACATGCAACCTATCTCCATGCGGCTCCCATCTCTGCAGGTCATGTGACCTGCATCAGCTGACAAGTTGAGAGGCTGCACAGTGTCTGGCTATTTGAAAGAGAATCGTGAGTAGGACCTGCCCTGCCACCAGAAGCAGGTAAATTATAATTGTATAGGTTTTCCTCAGCGCTGTTATCACCCCAATCCTGTAGTTCCAGCCTGTAGCCATCCAGTGCTCAACAAGGGTACATAGTGTCCACCACCACAGGACAAACAATATGCTAGGCTTAATAGGATTTTTTGTAACAGGGGTTCAAATTTTATTCCAGTATTTACAAAGATTAAAAGATTAAGACAAAAACAACTTACATTGTGGGCCCATGCACACTGGACCCAACTGCATACATGTAGCTCATAAGGTGTCTGCACTGAACTTAATCAAAGTGCACCTTAGCATATACAAATGGTATGTTTCAGAGATAGCCCGTCTCTCCTTTCCCTACCAGGTTTCGGCTCTATGCCGTCATCAGGGGATATACCATTTGTATATGCTAAGGTGCATTTTGATTAAGTTCAGTGCAGACACCTTATGAGCTACATGTATGCAGTTGGGTCCAGTGTGCATGGACCCACAATGTAAGTTGTTTTTGTTTTAATCTTTTAATCTTTGTAAATACTGGAATAAAATTTGAACCCCTGTTACAAAAAATCCTATTAAGCCTGGCATATTGTTTGTCCTGTGGTGGTGGACACTATGTAAACTTGTTGAGCACTGGGTGGCTACAGGCTGGAACTACAGGATTGGGGTGATAACAGCGCTGAGGAAAACCTATACATTTGTTGCAGTTCTACTTTGGATCGGAATTTACCTCTGGCAGCTATTTTGACAACAAGCAGAGGGTACCGCTTCACTGTGCTGAGTGGGACAGTGCAGGAACACGAGCAGCCAAGCTCAGTAAACAGACGAAGAAAAGGAAGGTCCGCACCAATGTCTCCACTTCCAATGACTTTATTCAGGACGTATCCAGTTACAGGTAATAGCACTTGACTGACATGTTTCGGACTCCAGGTCCTTAATCATAGTCATTTCATGGCTCAGTGAGTGCAGGTTAAAAAGAGAGAGGTAGTGGGAGGCGGGGCATGGCCCAACCCATCCTGGGGAGGGAACAAATCACTCGTCACATCCCACCAAAAACTACCAACTCACTAGAAATATAAAAAAAATGTATAAAACCAAACACTTACACAATTAAAATACAAGAAGCCAGCAAACAAACAAAAAAAAAAAAAAATCAATCAATTAAGACATTTGTACAGCTTAAATGAATGAGGAGTAACACACCAGCCATTAACAGAAAATGGCATGCACCAATGGGATCAACAGATGGTTTGCTATAAATGTTGAGCACATTAATTACAATATGAGATAATGTCCAGATTAATTGGAATATACCTCCCCTTAGCCCGTGACCAAAGATCACCTCCCCGTTTTGGGCAAAAAAAACCCTCTCTATTCCGTGGAAGGAGAAACCCGACATGTCCCCACCATGTACCTGCCGGTAATGTTTGGCAACATTGGAGATATTCTGATCATATAAATGTGCACTTCCAACTTGTAACTATTGTGCACTACATACTAGGACCCAATTTGTGGAGTCAGTGCACAATGGCTACAAATCTACTATCAAGCACTTTATTAACTGTGGTTCCAAAAATGTTATTTACTTGGTGACATGCCGAGTATGCTCTCTCCAATATGTGGGCTGCACCACCAGACCACTCAGAGCCAGGGTGTCTGAACACTTTTTGGGAGCAGGCTGGTCCACTCAGAATATCTCCAATGTTGCCAAACATTACCGGCAGGTACATGGTGGGGACATGTCGGGTTTCTCCTTCCACGGAATAGAGAGGGTTTTTTTGCCCAAACGGGGAGGTGATCTTCAAGCCCTGATTCGCAAGAGGGAGGCACTCTGGATCTTCCGCCTTGGCACCAGGTCACCCAAGGGTTTAAATGCCAGGTGGGACTTGGCTTTGGTCACGGGCTAAGGGGAGGTATATTCCAATTAATCTGGACATTATCTCATATTGTAATTAATGTGCTCAACATTTATAGCAAACCATCTGTTGATCCCATTGGTGCATGCCATTTTCTGTTAATGGCTGGTGTGTTACTCCTCATTCATTTAAGCTGTACAAATGTCTTAATTGATTGATTTTTTTTTTTTTTTTGTTTGTTTGCTGGCTTCTTGTATTTTAATTGTGTAAGTGTTTGGTTTTATACATTTTTTTATATTTCTAGTGAGTTGGTAGTTTTTGGTGGGATGTGACGAGTGATTTGTTCCCTCCCCAGGATGGGTTGGGCCATGCCCCGCCTCCCACTACCTCTCTCTTTTTAACCTGCACTCACTGAGCCATGAAATGACTATGATTAAGGACCTGGAGTCCGAAACATGTCAGTCAAGTGCTATTACCTGTAACTGGATACGTCCTGAATAAAGTCATTGGAAGTGGAGACATTGGTGCGGACCTTCCTTTTCTTCGTCTATTTTGACAACACCTATGTGAAGCGCTTGATTAATCTCTCTTGAATTCAACATAGGTAAATTATAATTGCAACAAGTCAGTACAGGAGTAGCCCACTTTAGCCTCAGGCTCCCCACGGCAGCTAAGGGACTATTATTTAAACACTACTGATCACTACTAGCTATAAGCTAACACGTACATATGTAATCGGCGCCGGGAGACTTGGGTGCAGGATACAGCTGGTATGGCTTATCCTGCTGCTGCACAAGTCCTGGCGATGTTAATTACTATTCCCCCTTTAGGTCCACGTGGATAGTGGGGAATCATATAATTAGTCTGCGTATAAGAGGCGCCCCAAGGTGGTAGCTTTAATGTTCTCAACTCGTAACAAAGCAGCTACTGCAAAGGCGTATCCTTCTCACCACATGTAATATATAACAGTCACTCAGTAGCGCTATGTGGTCCACATCAGGTTGCTACCATATACTTCTTCCACCTCCAGAGATCCCAAATAGGTTCTTTAAATACCTAGATGTGCAACTCAGTGCACAAGAAAACATGAAAGGGAGTCTCTCAGTGGAAAGTTCAGAAGACACTTTTGAGTATCCCCTGATGACAGCGGAAGGACGAAACTAGTCGGGACAAGAGCGGGCAATGCTGCATATCTGATCGTAAGTATTTTTGCCGAGTACCACAATGAGTGGGAAGTGTATTTGCCGAGAGGGTCTCTACTGGAGTAGGACCCCCTGAATGTGAGTGTTATTAGCTGCATTCTTGAAAATGCTTACTCAAATAAAAGTGTCTTCTGAACTTTCCACTGAGAGACTCCCTTTCATGTTTTCTTGTGCACTGAGTTGCACATCTAGGTATTTAAAGAACCTATTTGGGATCTCTGGAGGTGGAAGAAATATATGGTAGCAACATGATGTGGACCACATAGTGCTACTGAGTGACTGCTATATAATGATATAATTCGGCTTCCAGCTATAGCTGGAGGCCGAATTATAGTGTTTTAAAATGTAACTTCTGCACCGTCTCCTGACGGCACCGAAGTTACTTAGTGTGCGCCGCTATAGCCATAATTTCTATTACGGCCTATGGTGGCTCCGGCTGTGCCCAAATCTCCTGCCCTGAATACAACTGCTCCGAAGCTATCTGCTTCCAGGTTATGGATCACTGATGAACAGGTCTACATGGCTTGAAAATAAATGAAATGTTAGGCTATCATTATAATTAGATTGTGATTGGATAAATAAATCAATCTTATTGACAATCATGGAGTGCGGGTACTCTACACTAAGGGCCCGTTTCCACTAGTGTGGAAATCGGACCGAATCAGCCGTTTCCCGGCAGGCAAATGGTGCGGGGATACTCTGCTATAGGGGATAAGGCTGCTGCTGTCCGAATCGCTTGCCATAGCAAGCATTGGCCAACATTGCAGCATTTTTCCGTGCGAGTGGCAGTGAATCCCATAGCTGTGCATGGCACGGCTTCCAGGATTCGGCTGCGTAATTGCTGAACAGGTAGTGCCGCTGCGCGTCTCGTAGGTCACACGGCAGCTAGTGGAAATGGGCCCTCACACATTCTGCCCATTGAATGTCTCAGAAAAAATTGTGTTTGATGTGTATTATGGTTCCTTGGACCTCACACATGTGAATGCCCATATTCCCAGATGTAATTCCCAAACCTCTACTGAAATGATACGTGAACATTTGGGCAACTGCATGTACTTCATTTTTCTGTTGCAGAAACAACATTCACAAAAGTACCTCTTAAGCAGTGTACTCATGTGAGATTCTGATCTGTCAAAACAATCACAAATGATTATTTCAGATGACAATCTAATGTGTGTACAGGTGTGTGTCCCCCGACATCAGCTCCTCCTTCTTGGCAAGTACAGAGATGAACTGAAGTGTTTTTCAACAAAAGCTTAACGTCACCTAAGGTTATCAATACTCTTGTTTACCCATTTTATGTTTCTCTCAAGCTGTGTCTGTGTCCACCCTGCAAACCTGGATAACTACTCCATGGGAGCAGCCATGTTACAAAAAGTACGGTAACAAGGTTGAGCACTTGTCCATTACACACTCCTAATCTGTGTTAACTCCTTGCTAAGACTAGCTGTATGGTGACCATACAAGAGCTGATCCTGTACTTGGCTGCAGTGACTGGGAATGATAAATGACCTGTGAAGGCTAAATAGCTTTTTCACTTTCGCCCAGCTTACAGAATTATTTCACCTTCAAGAGGCCATTACTGAAGCATTGCATAATGAAGATACATTAGGTAGGATTGCACATTCCTTCATAAGACACATGCTAGATTTTCAGAACCTGAAATGATCATTCACAATTGTTTCAGGTGACAATCTAGCATGAGTGTCACCTCCGGATCTATTTACAATGGGGTCCCTGGATAAATTATCCTGGGGGCCCCCTGACAGACATGCCCCCCCCCCACACACACACACACACACACAGACCTGAGCCACCCCTTCCCTAAAGTAGCATTAGGGTCCCCTTTGATTATTCCAAATTCCCCCATAGGGCCCCTGAACTGGCTGCCTTGCCCCCCAGGTGCCCCCCCAACTTACCTGTTGCTCCTGGGGCCCCTGCAGAGTTTGGCAGAGTAGCGTCTCATCTGTCCCGGGGGGTATGCTGGTTCTCTGTCAGTCTGTGCTTCCTGTGTTCATCCACTGCTGGCTGCATCTACTCTGTGACCCGCTGCATGGTATTATGTAATAACATGCGCCAGGTCACAGAAGACAGGAGTGCACAGAGCCACAAAATGGCAGAGAAGGGAGCATGGCGGGACAGGCGAGATGCTACCCACGCCGGAAGACTCAACAGTGGTGTTGAGGAGCAACAGTTAAGTTGGGGGGAGAACTAGGGGGCCCAGCAGATGCCGGGGCCCAGGAGCAATGGGCCATGATGACTGTAGTGGTTGCCGTCATTAGCAGCCTTCCTTTCAAGCATCAACTATACTTGATAATACTTGGCCATTCACGTTTAAAGATCTCACAGCAGCTCTTTCTTTTTTCCTGCTCTACAAAACAGAATGAGCTGCTCAGCAGAAATCCCAGCAGCACATCTGTACACTGATACAAGGTAAACTTTCTACTGAAGAGATCATGAAAGATTATTTCAGGCAGCGTTTATACCACATATCTACATATAGGTCAGAGGAATCAACTAGAAAAATATTTCCAATCCATCAGGTTAAAGCCCGGTACACAAAACCAACTTTGATTGGGCAATGAATTTTACCACCTCCGTGTAGCATGAGCACCAACAGATTGTGCATACTATGAACAGATTGTGTAGGTAAGCTCTCATACTACAGCAGAGTCCCAGTTATCCAGAACTCAACTAACCAGAAGTCTCAACCAACCAGCACAAATCTCCAGCAGTACTCAGTGGTGAGGCCAACTTCTTAGGTTTTTTGAAGGCTCAGCTGTGCTTACAGATTGAATTACATGGCCCTCGTAAGGTTAATATACTTCCAACTACTGTATTTTAACATTCAATACAGAGTTAATGGTATGTATAAAGAGTCGGGGATTGTACTGTATTAACTAGGCCTATTTTTAACATTGAGTCTCAAGCAACCAGACAGCACACTTATCCGGCATTGATAATGGGGACTTTGCTATACATGGAAGTGGTAAAATTGGCCGATCCTTGGCCAAACAAAATTGGATGTGTGTACCAGGCTTAATTCTTTAGTATCACTGGATTCCATTAGGTTACATCAGTTCAACTCTATCTACTGGCTGTCAGCCAAACATCAGCACTAAAATCATGTCTATCATTGGACAATTTATCTTGGTTCTGGGTACCTTAACAGAAGTCTAATTTAAGTTCTCTTCATAATAATCCCTCTGCCAATGAGAACAGATGTTATGCAAGCCCTATTCACTGAATAATCACACTGATTACATACTTTGCATTAATTATATTGCTGATTATCTGAAATGATTTGGAATAATCCCATTTCTTTTCGTGCTTCTCAATAGCAATTAGCACTGTGAATGCATAACGATAACACACTTAATTCTCAATATATTATATTAAAACCAAAAAAAGGCAAACCTGAAAAAAATAATAAAAAAATAAAATAAAAAAAGCTATGTGGTTTTGTCAAGCATTACAAGCATAAAGGTGCTTTTCTTCCAACAAAGAATACTAAATCCGTGACCATAATTCCGTTATGAATGGTTATTAAAGAGCGGCTGAAGACAATTCTCCTTCTTTGTCGCAGCTATTGTTTATTAAATTCGGGCTAATCAAATTGCAGATTCCGTGAGTACTGTATTAGTCATCCCCACTCCTTTTAATTTGTTTAATGGCCTCTCTTTTTTGTGTGCGTCTTCTAAATGGCTGTGCATCGCTCAGGCTCACGACATGTAAATAAAGAATGGATTGGGGAACAGCTCTACAGAAAAGAATAAAGCGTGCCTCCATTCTAAAGTTACATTTGATGTTGGAGTAATTCATGGGACGTGTACCACAAGCAGTGGTGCTTATTATTTCTACAGACATAGGAGGAGTGGAGGGGGAGGGGACAGGAGGGGGAAAGAAAAGGAGACTGAATTTACACTTACCGCTTCAAAAGCCCTTTTATACTCGGCCAACTTCTCCTGGCTGAAGATGCAGTATTTTGCCAAAAAGTCGACTAAAAGAGAGGACAAAAAGTATGCAATAACTAATAAAGGAAGCCTTCTTTCGCTTGCATTTTGTTTTACATAAAGACATCCTTTTGCAGTACAGAGTTCATTATGAGGACAGCAATTCAGACTGTAATAGGGAATTACTGCCCCTTTAGGACATCATTTCAGTTTGGGTTTGCAGGGAAGCCTTTTCACCTGGTGGGGGGCACCAAGTCAGTTCAGCTAAAGAAAGATGATTTAGCAGAGCACATAAAAAGCAGCTTTCAAAAATTAAGTTTTTAGTTTATTTTGTTTGTTTGTTATTTTTTACTTGTTTCTATAGCACAAAAGTAGTATAAATGTCTCCTAGGGAATTGCTAAGGGATACTGACAGTGTGGCTTCCTTGCTTGTGTTCCTCTACAATCAGAAATGACATATATGTCTCAAGGCCAGTAAGTTATTGAGCTGGTCTCTGGCCTCATATGTACATCTCTGGCCAGTGATAAATTGGCCATAGTTTATACAAGTTCAAGCACACCTGAAGCTAAAAAAAACCCTTATGATATAATAAATTGTACGTGTAGTACAAATGATAAATAGAACATTGGTCACAAAGAAAAAAAAAGTCTAATTTTTGTTTTCAGTTATCTATCTTTTTTTATAACATTGCATCGTAGTGTCACAGTTGCAGTTTTAAAAAGACATTCTGGGGTTGAGTCACTAAGACAAATAGCATGCCTCATCAGAGTTAACATGTCTTATTAGAGTTAACAAACTGTATCAAAGTTAGCATGCCTTATCAGAGTAGCATAGCGAGCGCTACGAACTTATGCCTGATAATTGGCGATGATGAGAGCTCCACTCAGCCTGCCTTGAGCCCCTGCAGGTTCAATCACTTTAAAGGACATTATCCCCGCACTTTGATTGGCCCAATAGGCTGCCTGTCAAGTTTCCTGTCAAGTGACAGGCAGCCTATTGGGCCAATCAAAGTGCGAAGATAATGTCCTGTAAAGTGATTGGACCTGCAGGGGTTTAAGACAGGACGAATGGAGCTCTCGCCATTGCCAATTAGCAGGCATAAGTTCGTAGCACTCACTATGCAACTCTGATAAGAATGTTAACTCTGATAAGGCATGTTAACTCTGATAAGACGTGTTAACTCTGACAAGGCATGCTATTTGTCTTAGTTAATCAAGCCCTCTGTCTTTTAAGCTATAAAACAAAGCAGAAATAATGACCCTTTGAACTTTCCTGCAGTAAAACCTTATCTCAAGCTGTCTTTCACTGTTTCATGGGTGTTTAAGTGTTTCAGAAAACCAGATTGTATTCAACCAATTTGGGTTGAATAGCTCAAAGAAGTTCTTTTGCATAGATAACAACTAAAGTTTTTTTTAACTTTTCCTGTATTGGAAAAAAAAATATGAGACTCTTTTCTTTGCAACTAATGTTCTATTTCTTAGCTGTACTACAGTTCATTATCTCCTAAATGTATTTTCGCTTCAAGGTTTGCTTTAAGGCCACCTCCCCACATGTGCGCTGGGTGCAACGCAGGCGGCCATAGCAATGCACTACACTTGTCTTGCTCTGTGATGCAGTGTAGATCCCATTCATTTAGGCTAAGTTTACAATGGGGAGCGGTGCTGCGTTCCCTGTAAAAACTGAAATGCAACAAAGGGGAAAAGTCGCATTGCAAGTTATGTGTGTGTTGAGTTGCATACAGTAAGGCAATGAAAGTATGCTGCGATAAAAATAATGTTACGTATACTTCATTTTGTTTACAGCTTTTTACTTTCCTGACACAAAGTAAAAGAATATATCTGAATGCATTCTGTACCCAGCAAAACCGCAGCATGTGAGCCTAGTGCCAGTAAGCAAGATCCTATTCATTCCCATTTTAATACAGAACCCGAATATACAACCTCATTTACCCCCAAAAATGGTGATGTTGTTTAAATTGTGTTGATAATCAACAAGAATGTGAATATATACAATTCACGTAACCCTATGTTTTTTCAGAAGATAGAGAGACAATTAAAAAAATTATTATTCTAAACGTGCTTATTTTGAACTTGATTCAAGCAGCATGTTTGTGGTGCATGTTTACCTCCTGTTTTGTTACCAACACTCTTTAAGGGCTCGTTTACAGGTGCGATGTGACATTCTGGACGAGGTACACTTACATCTCCAAAGTGCCTGGTTGGGGCAGTGCTATGTTCCTCTGTAGAAGAATTTACAAGTTGTTCAGAAAAGCGCTGCAAACGTTTTTCCCCGGGCGCTAACACTTGTGAAAACCTGCATCGGGTGGAAACATTTTCAATGAGCTGTCAGATCTAATGTTTATTTGGCCTGCGGGTAGTATCCAAAATCTGGAGTTGAAACGGGGCCTTAGTGTTTGGAAATTGAGGAGACCAACAGGTGTAGTTTTGTAAGTGAGATGAAATCCCATTTTTGACAAATATGGGGTTGCAGCTGCTCAACAGGGGCTCTATTGTTGTATTTTGGGTTTCATAATGTTCAAAATGTTATCAGTGAGCGGCAGATCTGAAATGCAAACAAGCCAGTTCAGCACCCAAACGCTTTTATTACCAAGTTATGCTGATATTGTTATATGCAGTTTGACTTTGTCTTGTTGAAATAAGCTGGGCTTTCCCGGAAAAAGGTGTCATCTTGAAGGCAGCACATGTTGCTCCAGAACACGTCCCCGAGCATTAATGACAGAGAGCTGGATCATCTACAAGGCAATTCTAGAGCCTGGAGAGAGTCTAGGGGCCTGGCGGATGCTAGCCTCCCAAAAAAAATCAGTCAGGTGACCATGAGTGGTGGGGAAAAAAGTGCTATCTTGCCTAGGGCCCCATTTCATCTTAATCCTTTTCTGATTAGTGGTGCGCATAGGCCATTTCCATGTACACTTTCACTATCACTGTTTCTGAAGACCAAAAACTAAAAGGAGTTTTTACAGTCCAGTCTGAAAGAAATGAGCGCATGAGGCATAAAGCATCCAATTCACATTATGAAGACCTAACTGCAAACATAGTGGTGAAGAAAGAACATTTTGTTCCAGTATTACAAAAAAAATCTTACGGATCGCTTGGACTATCTGCCATGTTTGTTCAAAAATAAGAAGAGAGTCATAAGGAATTATCATAAAAAAAAGTCTGCTGCAATAAAAATTGTTATGAACAATAAAAGGCAAAACAAGACTGGCAAAAAGCACTAAGAACTATAAAGATGCTGCATAGGGCAACATGGTACTGCATTATGATATTTTTTTTTTTAAGAAACATATACAACTCCTACAGTTCAGGAAACGTACAAGTAGGAACAAACACAACTTTCTATCCTTTTCTCATGGTGAAAAGCTACACCATAGGGGTGGATTCAATAAGACTGCAACAAGCTGTGGTACTTGGCACATTGCTGTTGGGTATTGAAACTTATGCATGGGTGATGCATTAAAGTTATGTGAGCTTTAGTTCATGTGCGAGTCGATGAGTCAGCACAGCTGGCCGAGCCACTTGGCTCAGATACCACAGATCAGGAAGTCTTCCAAAGCCCTGAGTATACCGAGCTCCATGGAAAGTAAAAAAAAAACAGCACAGGGTTCCCCCCTCCCCAAGAGATATCCGAGACTCATCCACCAGCTGTAGGTGATAAAGAGCATATAGAAATTTAAAATATGGGGGTCCCCCTCAGCTGGGTTCACCAGCTCCTTTAGCTGTTAGCCATGGGGGGGGGGGGGGGGAGAGTGTCTTACTGGCAGCGGTTACACTGCAAATCCACCTTGCAAAGTACCACACACACTGCTAGTGAGCTCTGGATCTCTTTAGACAACCCCCTTCGACTTGGTGTGGTGCCTAGTAATAAGGATTGTGGTTTATGGTTTCATTCGATCACCCATAAATCAGAGGAATCGGATATAGCCTCAACCCAGCTAAACCGTACAGGGGTTTCTTGAGACCTCTTAAACATTTTGCCAAAATGTAAAAATAAAACACAACAGCCAGATCTACCTCCACACCCCTGACATATCCACCACTACCATGGACAAGGTTTCCTCCTGCCTATCAGCCATCTCCTCCTGGATGTCTGCTAGGTTCCTGAAACTAAATCTAGACAAAACAGAATTTATGATCTTCCCACCCCGGTCATGCCTAAACCTCCCAGATGTGCATGCCACTATTAACCACACTACCATTCACCCTACTTCTCAAACCCACTGACTGGGTGTCACCCTGGACTCCGCACTCTCCTTCACTCCCCACATCTAAAACCTCACAAAGTCCCGCAACTTCAACCTCCATATCGTCTGCAAGATAGGCCCTTTCCTGACCTCTGCCACCACCAAACTCCTAATCCATGCCCTCATAATTTCCCACCTTGACTACTGCAATGCCCTTCTGTCTGGTCTCCCTATGACCCGAATTGCCCCGCTGCAGTCCATCATGAATGCAGCAGCCAGAATTATCCACTCCTCCCATCGCTCCACCGCGGCGGCTCCCCTCTGTGAATCCCTCCGCTGGCTTCCAAATAAGTCCATAATCAGATTCAAGATACTGTCTGACTTACAAATCTGTCCACTAAACCTGTCCAACCTACATTTCCGATCTCATGCAGAGGTACACATCTAGCCGCTCACTCCGCTCCTCCAATGAACTTCGCCTGACCGCCTCCTGCATCACCCAGTCCCATGCAAGCCTCCAGGACTTCTCCAACACTATGGAATTTCATACCTCCACACATTAGGGCAGCCCCCTCCTTCAATATCTTCAAGAAGGCCCTCAAAACTCACTTTTTCACTGTAGCCTACCACCCCTCACAAGTGCTCTAAGCCCGCAGCTGAATTCTGGTCCCTACCTTTCGCGTCCCTACCTCTCACTCTAGATTGTAAGCCTTCGGGCAGGGTCCTTTTCCTTTTGTGTCCTACCTGATCATGCACCTCCATTACTGTGCACCCATGCTATGTATTTGAGTGAACGCAACTTGCCTTATCTCCATGCTCCCATCCAGTGACTGACTAAGCATTACCTTGTACTCATACTGTGCTGCGTGATCTAGTTTTTCTTGTATTCCTGTATTATCATATTGCTGTATGTGACCCCTAAATATTGTCTGTAACCTAAACTAATGTCCAGCGCTGCGTAATATGTTGGCGCTTTATAAATACAATAAATAAATAAACCCCCATAGGTATACTATTTTACTGTATTAACCCACTATTTTTTATAGGATTTAAATCTTTCATGTTGATTCCAGTCTTGTTGATGTAATTGCAGAGTACCTAGAGGGAGGTTTACTGCACACTCCACTTATATGTATATATTTGTCTGGAGCTTTTGGCAACTTAAAGGACCAATATCATGAAAAAAGTAGGCAGTTAAAATCTGACAGAACCAACGGGTTTTAGACTAGTCCATCTTCTCAAGGGAGATTCTCAGGGTTTTCTTTGTATTCAACAGCATTTCCTAAACAGCAGTTTACCTGCCAAAATAGTAAGATACCAGCCGGCCTTCCTACTCACTTGTACACTATTTTGTCAGTTAGACTTTGGAACTGCTGTTCAGGAAATGCTGTTGAAAACAAAGAAAACCTTGAGAATCCACCATGAGGAGATGGACTGGCCCAAAACCTGTTCGGTTCTGTCCAGATTTTAACTGCCTACTTTTTTCGCGATAGTGGTCCTTTAAGTGTACTGTCTGTGTCGGCCACAGTGGGAAATTCAAATATGTTTTCTATGCATTATGACCAAGTACTGATCACTATATGCTGCAGCCAGATGAGAATAGTTGCTCAGTAACCAGAGCTTAATAAACTTTCTATGTTAATCAATAAACACTGCGCCACAGTTTAAATGAAAAAACTTAACCTAATTGCACCAGTATATGAGATCGCTACAGAAAGTCCAGTTCAGGAAAACTTCAAATATAAAATCACTGCTGCGTTCCTAAAATCTGTGCCTCCAACATAAGAATATAGTG
This sequence comes from Hyperolius riggenbachi, assembly GCF_040937935.1. Lineage (NCBI taxonomy): Eukaryota > Metazoa > Chordata > Amphibia > Anura > Hyperoliidae > Hyperolius > Hyperolius riggenbachi. The sequence continues at coordinate 340,785,162 of NC_090648.1, read as the reverse complement.
ACTTTGTTTCTTTGACCTGCAATAAAAGCTACACATAGGGTGATACCGTTCTGTAACACTAAACAAATCTCTTCAATTTGCATGCAAGCTCCACCAGGTGACAAATCACATCCGTGTTCAGTGCTCTCATTCAGTGCTCAATCCGTGACAATCCCCAACTGATGTATGCCAGAACGCTCACCAGATGTAGCCCACCTCAGGTTGCAGGTGGAGAATTCACTTTTGGCCCACTGCCAGTCAACTACCACAACTTCAGATCGTCACAAATCTTCATTTATTCCAGTAAAAACAGCTCCATAAAAAACATAAAAAGTAACATAGCGTAATCCTATCATACACAAGCTCCGGGCGCATCTACAATTGCACTTACGCGTCCCGGTGTTTAAGATCGCATGTAACAGCATCTTCTGCCAGTGCCCATTCGCCTGTAGTCTGGGAAGGATATCCGCGTGAAAACCGCTCCTGATCCTCCCTCTCGCCGTAGGGTATATGCCGCTGAACCTACTGCTCACTCCCGACCGGCCGGTCAACTTTCTATGTTACTATAAGTTCAGCTCCCTGCAGAGCAGAGAAAAAATGAGTGTTCTCTTTGCTTGCCACATCAACAGGGGCTCTGAAACAGAGTGGTAGATCAGTGTACAGATATCCCACCACCATTGCTGCTTTTACTTTGCAATCATTGGAAAGACAGTTACTCCCAATTAGGCAAGAAGAGCTTAGATTCTGGGACTGCACAGAGGCTCAAAAGTTAAGTGCCCAGATGAAGACTCACTTGAGTCCGCTATTTTCTACAACTCTGGATCTAACGGCATTGCATGCTTTGCGGTAAGCACCCAAGTCAACAGTGCCAAAGAAATGAAGGAGTTATATTTCACTTTTATCTATTCTCTGGGTAATAGCCAGACTCCCATTTAATCAAATGTTAGGATGAATAGAGGAGGTCAGGTTAATGGATTATATACATCTTACTATAACAGATTCCGTTTAGGCAAACTGAGTTGCGTGGTCAAACTCAAACTTAGCCGCTACACCATGAATCATTTAATCGGTTGTATTAATATTTGTTGTTAACTTGGAGACCACATGATATGTTTGTATTCTGTTTCCTAGATATCTTGTTACGGGTTTAAGCTGGTTTATATCAAATGCTTATTATATGCATAAAAGCAGGACTATTATCATTGCATGTCTTGTTATTAAATGGACATTATGCCATTTGTTTTCAGACTATTATAACTGTGCTTTTCCTGGTTTGTTTTTTTTGTTTTCAAAAGATTTTATAGATAATAAGATATACACTCAACAAAGTCAAAATCACCATACTAATATTAGACTTAGGCAATTTGACATCAAAATAAGTCTATCCGGGGAAAAAAGATCAAAGCAAATAGTAGTATCAGCAGGTTGGACAGCTAGAGAAACATAAATATTAAGTACAATGTATATCTTTATCTCTCGTATAAACTTCCATAGTAGAAAAAGAAACGCAACAGGTATAGGTACAGTGGTAGTGTATGTCAGTATTAGGGCATCAACTTCCGAGCCAACAACCCAATTTGCTTGTTCCCACGTGGATAATCACTATAGCGGTTATTAGATACAAGACTCGGCATAACTACATGAAGTATAGTAACGGGCACACAAAATAACATTCACCTCATTTTAAGCTGTTGCTAGACCAGCATAGTCTGCAGATTCTTTGAAATGTGTCCATTGAGCCCAAACTATCGAAAATTTGTGTGTTCTATCTGATTTGATTGCTCTCAGCTTTTCCATTGTATAGATAAAATCGACTTTAGCTAGCCACTCGCCCATAGAGGGGATCCTTGCGGATTTCCACCAACGAGGGATTAGTACTTTTGCTGCATTAAGCAGATGGATCAGAAGGGAGTTCTTGTACGTTTTAAGCGCTAACTCATTGTGGTGTAAAAGGATGGTTAGCTTCTTGAAGGGAACCTGAAGAGATGAAATTTTAATCGACCATTTATGAACAAGTTTCCAAAAGGGAACTATTCTGAGACACTCCCACCAGATATGGTCATAATTGGCGGAGCTATGTTCACACCTCCAGCAGTTATCTGGATAGTCAGGTATGATTTTATGTAGAGCATCTGGGGTCTTATGCCACCTAGTAAGTATCTTATAATTTGCTTCTTAAATAGAAGTGTTTACTGAGCTCTTGTGGGCCAATATGAAAATGTTTTCCCAGTATAATATATTTCCGTCAACCTCTTCATTCATTTCCCACTTATCTGTGAAGGGAAGGGGTGTTTCTGGACTTAAATTTTCCAATGTTTTGTACATTAAAGAAACAGCATGCGGGACTTGTTCTCCCTTCTGACACACCTCCTCAAAGCCAGTTAAGCTCCTAGAGAAGGTTTGTTTATTGCCAGAGCTCATAATATAGGAACAGATTTGTCTAAAAGGCCATTTGGGAATAGTATGTTCTCCAAGCTTACCAGTGATTTTTTTTTGGGTGATAAATTCAATAATCTTACCCTCAAACTTCGGGGGAAAACCTCTAAAGAAATGTCCCTGGACCCCAGGCCCAAAATCAAGATTATACAGTATGCTTGTCAAAGGACTCAGCACAGACGAGATCTTATACCGTCTACACAATACAGAAAAATTATCTAGCATGCTCTTTATAAGCATGAAATCGTTTGTTATAGATTTTGCAGCTGGGTTTGGGATCCAAGGGACACATCTAACCGGTTGCCCCAGAATTTTCTAATCTAGATTAACCCATAGTTTAGCTTCACCATGGCACGTCCAATCAACAATCCTTGTCAATAGGCTTGCCCTGTAGTATCTTTAGAGATTGGGTACGGCTGCTCCACCCCTCTGTTTGGGCAAATGAAGGATAAATTTATTCACTCTGGGACTTTTTTTGCCCCAAATAAAGGAGCCAAGCTTACTTTGTAAAGCCGATAGAATTTTTTGGGGGAGCGTAATAGGGATGGCCTGAAGCAAGTACAAAATGCGAGGTAATATATTCATTTTGATCACCCCTATACGCCCAAACCAAGATAAAGTAAGACTTTCCCATTTTTTTTAGATCAGCTAGAATTGTTGTTTGGATCGCTAAGAAGTTCAGGTCAAAAAGCTTATTAATGTCTCTGGATAGTTTCACCCCAAGATAAGTAATAATATTTTTACTCCATTGCAAGGGGACCATATGTTTCAATTTCTCGACTATGTGTGTAGGAGTTGTAATATTTAGGACCTCCGATTTCGCCAAATTCATCTTAAATTAGAAAGTAATTCAAAGGATTTGAACTCCTCCAGAACTGCTTTTAGAGACACTTCGGGCTCTGACAGGAATAGTAAAATATCATCTGCAAAGGCAGCAATCTTAAAACAGATTTTCCCAACTCTTATCTCGTGTATATTCTCATTGTTATTGACATGTCTGATAAAGGGTTCAATTGATAAGATGAATATAAGTGGCGAAAGAGGACATCCCTGGCGGGTTCCATTTCTTAAAGGGAAAGAAGTAGAGAGACATCCATTGACTCTCACTTGCGCCGAGGGACTTGAATAGAGTACCAGAATTTTTTGTTTCATTGTAGACCCCACATTGATAAAATTGAGCATTTCACCCATATAATACCACGCTACTCTGTCGAAGGCCTTCTCCGCATCAACTGAAAGGAGAAGGCCCTCGACGTTTCGCTTCTGCATATACTCAATCAGGGTGATAGCCTTGGTCGTGTTGTCCCTAGCCTCACGGCCAGGGACAAACCCAACCTGGTCCTTCCCTATGAGGAGTGGGATGATTTGCAACAATCTGTTGGCTAAGACTTTGCTGTATAATTTTGTGTCAACATTTAAAAGTGAGATAGGTCTATAATGGGCACAGTTTGTATCGTCCTTCCCCTTCTTGGGGATTACAGTGATATGTGCTGACTGCATTTCTTTTGGTAGGGAGTTAATGTCTGTTATTTCATTCGCCATAGCCGTAAAGTGAGGAACTAAAATCGAGCTAAAAGCCTTATAGTAAGCGCCTGAGAACCCGTCAGGGCCTGGACTCTTATTTGGTTTGAGGGACTTTATAGCTGCGACCACCTCATCTTCCATAAAATCATCACCCCACTCCTCAATAACCTTAGTGTCGATTTTAGGCATCCCAGATTTCTGTAAAAAGAGTTTTATTTTGTTTAGTCTCATATCCTTCCCCATTTCTGAGTCTATCTGGGAATCTAAGGAGTAAAGTTCTGAATAAAATTCCTTGAACCTTTTTGCTATTTCCGGCGTTCTATGCAGCAGTTTGCCTTTAATATCTCTTATGGCTTTGATCTCGCCTCCCATCTGTCTCTCTCGCAAGGCTCTAGCAAGATATTTACCTGGCTTATTTCCAGCTTCATAGAAAATGCCAGTTCGAAGAGTAAATTCATCCTGAAAGCGTCTATCCAGAGACTTATTCAGTTTCGCCCTGACTTCCGCGATCCTTTGTAAGTTAGTGGAGGAAAAATTACTTTTATTTAATAATTCCAGTTGTCTTAACTCAGCTACCCATGCATCCACCTCCTCCCGTTTTCCTTTTCTCACTCGCGATAGTTCTGTAATCAATATGCCCCTCAAAGTGCATTTATGAGCTAGCCATATTGACCGTCTGCTGACATCAGGGGTAACGTTTTTTTCAAAATAGGCCTCAAGTTCTGTCTTTAATTTGAGATGAATGTGTTCGTCTGTCAGAAGCTGGGCAGGAAACCGCCATATAAAATCTCTATCATGTTTGATCCCTAAAGCCAAGGTAATAATCACCGGCGCATGGTCTGATCTCGTGCGAAGCTCAATTTTGGTGTCCAAAACTTTAGGGCGGTCTTGCTGAGAAACAAATAAATAATCTATCTTTGTCGCTTTATTGTGTAGAGCAGACCAAAATGTAAAGTCTTGGTCAGAGGGGTGATTAATTCTCCAGGCGTCAACTAGCCTCAACAAGGCTAGATTATGTTTTATTTTATTCAGCATTTTATATCTGGTCGAGGAGCGTCTGTCTGAAGTATCCAAGGCTGGATTCAAGGAGACATTAAGGTCGCCCCCTAGCACTAACATACCTTGCGAAAATGTCAGCAGACGGTCAGTTATGTCAGCCATAAAGGTCCCTTGGCCCTTGTTTGGAGCGTAGACAGCAGCTAAAGTCACTGGTTGATCATTCAATAATCCTTTTAAGAAAATAAACCTACCCTCATCATCGACTAAGCTATCTTTGAATTCCCACTTCACCCTTCTTGAAATTATAATGGATACACCTTTAATCTTGCCCTCAGAGGTAGAGAAATTATAGACATTTGGAAATTTCCTATCATAAAACAGGGGAATTCTGCCTTTTTGGAAGTGAGTCTCTTGTAAAAACAGTACATCACATTTATATCTAGAAACTTCAGAGAGTACCCACTTCCTTTAAAAAGGGGAGTTTAATCCCTGTGTGTTGAGCGACATAAATGAGACCTTATGTATCTTCCCCACCATAAGTGGGATTACTTTAAAACAATGAGTTCCCTTATTGAAGTCTAGCAACTACGAACACACTAGTTTGAATCAGAATAGAGCTACACAGTAAGGGTATTTAATACAGTACCCACTGAGATCGGGTTAGCTGGCACCAATACCTTAGATAAACACTTTATATATTTTACACTACCACTGAGTATTTTCGTAACAGAGTAGAGAAGCCGAAACACCTCTACGCTCAGACTGTGAGAATGTGACTCCTAAAACGTCCTGTTTTTTTTTTAATGATATGTTTTAACTAACTTAAAGAAAGAGAAGCTTGGGTTTCCAAGGAAACAAGATGGTTTCCACAACCACCCGATGAGTGGGCAGTAGGTCCCAGGCAAGCATCCTGACAGACAGCATGGTGACATCATGGTTGCCCTACCATGCAGGAGAGTGCTGGAGTGGAGCTCCTGTATGCAGAGTTACCATTGCAGAGGGACCCCAGAAGGCCAATTAATGGCAGATAAAAGAAGTCTTTTACTGCCAACTAAAGTCTGATTGAAATCTAGTAGGGCCAGTTTGCACTAGCGTTGTGGATGCGAGGCGTCATGCATCTTTCCATCGGCGGCTATGGGGAAGTGGATGTGTGCTGCGGAAAACTTCAGCATGCAATCCATAAATTCCCCGCATCGCATTGTGCCGGATCGCGTAGGTCAATTCGCATCAATGGAAACTATTCCATTGACGTGAATTGGTTGCAGTTTCTTTGGGTTGAGATGCTGTGCGGTTTCCGCATAGCAACACGTGTACTGGAAACAGGCCCTTACCAAAAACTAGAATAAATTGGCCAGACCTCCAATTCAATAATTTACTAGGAATGGTCGGAAATGCCGATTTCCGATTCTGCAGAAATTCCTATTTCCGCAAATGGCAATTACCAATTCTGCAGATTTTCAATTTTCCAGGAGTCTTCTTTTTTTTTACATTATTTGCATTCTCTAATCAGCCAAAAGCTTCCGAGTTGACTCAGAAGTATTGGACCAATCAGAACATGCAGAATGGTAATTGGAATACCACAGAAATTTTAGGCCAATCACGAGACTCAGAATACTCGGCAGTATCCAAGTCTCGTGATTGGTCCAAATATTAAAACAGCAATCCAATGTTCTCCAAAAAAATCTCTGATTGGTCCAATGCTTCAAAGTTCTGTGATTGGGCTAAAATTACCAAGTTGTGGTAAATCGGATTTCGGCAGAAATCCGATTTCCGTTTTTGGATTTCCGAATTCGGATCTGAAATGCTGAAATTTTAATTCTGCAGAATCTGAATGGGCATCCCTACAGTTTACTTGCTGATTAGAAGTGCTCTGTTCAGCAGATTTTAGAGGAATTTCCTAAGAATAAAAAAAGATTACAGAAGAACAATAAAATATATTTTGGATATCTAAATTGTCATTGAAGTCTTGAGAGGAAAATAATCAAAACCAACAGTCAACAAAACCATGGGGTATCTTTACTCTCCTCTGAGTGGCACTAATCTACAAGAGTTCACTGTCCTCCTGCTTTCATATAATCCTTTAAAATGATTATATCTCTGGCATTGTGATTACACAGGGGTTGATTGGAATGCACACGATTTAATGCATAGGATCTACAGCTTAAAGCAAGAATCACAGCCTTTGCCAAATTTTGACACTAATCTTTTGCCAGGTCTATAACATTGATACTTCATGTTTCTTAAACTTGATCACAGGCACAGGTTTGTCATTCGCAGTCAATGCCAAAACACAAATACTTAGCATGAAAAAGTACTGAGGCGAGCCAAGAAAATTAGCTGTTATAAAGAAGATGCATTAGGAACCTGCTAAGATTACTTTAGATGTCAGAAAGTATGTAGGGTAACATGAGCACACAGTTTGCAGGTGCTGAGGTCCCTGACTGAGGTTCAAATTAAAGGAAAACAGACTACAAAAGGTAGAAAACTACAAAGCTGCTTCAAAAATAATTATAAAAGTGGAAAACATAAGCGATAAAGGAAACTATATATTGAAAAGATTTCAGATAAGAACATGGGACCTAAATATTAAATGTTGGTAAGGGGAGTTTGGGGGAGATTTTGGAAATGACTCACTGTGCCACATTTCTTCTACCGTATATCTTCTTCATAGTAGGTTACCTGGAGCCCCAATCCCTGCAGGTGATAGTAACTGTGAGAGTGTATGCAGCATAAGGCACAGGGCTTGGTGGTAAATTAAGGTTAGGCAAAGGACAGGAGAGAAATCAGAGTGAGGCACGGGGTGAAAAGGGGGGGGGGGGTAATGAAGAGAACAGAGAAAGAAAAGGGGCAAATATACAGATTAAAAGACATAGCATAGTGAGGATGAGTTAGGGTTTGACAATGTGTGACTGTACAGTTTGGTTAGGTCACAGTAAAAAAAATTGTTAAAGATTACCAAGATTTTACTATTAGAATTAATTAGTAGTTTTTTACTGATTTACTAGTGGCTCTATCTAGTACCCCATTTTCCAGGCACCTTTTCACATGTAAGCCCCAAATGCTGCTATTTCCTGAGAGAGAATGTTTTTGGATTGCGTAATTATAGATCACAGTACAGCAACAAGAATTTGATGCCTTATCTTCAGTCTGTCTTCAAGGTCCCTGTAGTAAGTTGGAGTGCAGTTGCCGAAGAAACTTCGGCAACTGCGCAGAAGCAAGGAAGCCGCGCACAAGTCCGGGAACCAGGAGGAATACAGGAGGGCAAGAAACCTGCTCGACAGGGAATTGAGAAGCGCAAAAAAAGGATACGCAGACAAGCTGAAGGAGGACCTCTCCTCAAACAACTCCCAAGCTGTCTGGCGGGGACTTAAAGCTGCCACAAATTACAAGCCCCACCCCCCCACCCCCCCACCCCCCCACCCCCCCAAAGCGCACATCCCAGCACTAAGCTGGCGGAAAAACTCAGTGACTTCTACTGCAGGTTCGAGTAGAATGAGACTCCTGCAAGACTTCCGGAACTACAGGCTACCCACACTTCACCCAATACCGCAGTACCACCATGCCAAAACCTGCCTTCCCCGACCGTAAATGAGTCAGACATGGCATGCCACCTGTCCAGGCTAAAGGCCAGGAAAGCCTCAGGCCCTGATGGAGTGTCACCAGGCTGCCTGAAAGCATGCGCTCAGCAGCTCGCTCCTATCCTTTCCTCCATCTTCAACAAGTCCCTTCAGTGTGGCATAGTACTGGCATGCTTCAAGAGGTCCACCATCATCCCTGTACCCAAAAAGCAGGGCGCGTCCGACCTCAACAATTTCAGGCCTGTCGCCCTCACATCAGTCATGATGAAAACTTTCGAAAAGGCGGTCCTGCCCCTCCTTAAACACAAAACAGAAACCCAGCTAGACCCGTACCAATTTGCTTACAGGGCAAATAGGTCGACCGATGATGCCATTAACATCTGTCTGGAGCTTGTCAACAATCACCTTGACAGACCAAAATCATATGCCAGGGTTCTCCTCCTCGACTTTAGCCCGGCATTTAACACCATTAGCCCCCAGATACTTCAGGAGAACCTGGCTGAGCTCGGGGTCCACCCCACACTCCAACTGTGGATCAACGACTTTCTTACAAACAGATCCCAGGTGGTAAAGCTGGGCTGCACCTCCTCGCAACCAAAGACCACCAATACAGGGGCCCCACAAGCCTGCGTCTTGTCACCATTCCTGTTCTCCCTTTACACGAACAATTGCAGATCCTCGGCAAGCTCTGTCAAGGTAATTAAATTTGCATACGACACCACCATAGTCGGCCTGATCTCCAACAATGACGAGCAGGCATACCTCCACCAGGTGGACCGGATCTGCCAGGTGCAAGGAGAACAAGCTGGTCCTCAGCAACGCAAAAACGGTGGAGATTATCATTGACTTTAGGAAACATGCCTCCACCCCACCTCCACTGCACATTGGTGGAACGGAGGTGGAGAAAGTGCCCTGTGTCTGCCTTCTCGGTACCACCATCTCCAACACCCTGAAGTGGAAGGCAAACACTGTCTCCACCCAGAGGAAAGCCCAGCAGAGGCTTTACTTCCTCCGCCAACTGAAGAAGTTCGGCATGTCACGGAAACTCCTGGTGAACTTCTATACCGCAACCATCGAATCCGTCCTCTGTTCTTCCATCACTGTCTGGTATGCTGGCTCCACCGAAGACGACAGACGCAAACTACAGAGGGTCATCAGTTCAGCGAAAAGGATCATCGGGGACACACTCCCTGCACTAGACTCCCTCTATAATGCCAGACTACGCTCCAGAGCTCTGAAGATCGCCAAGGATCCCTCCCACCCTGGCCACCAGTTTTTCAATCAGCTCCCCTTGGGGCGGAGGTACCGGTCCATCTCCACAAAGACCACGAGACACAAAAACAGCTTCTTCCCCTCAGCTGTAATTTCACTAAACTCTATAAACTCCGCACATGCTCTGCCCCCGTAGGCCCCCCAAGTTGACTTCCTGCCTGCAAACCACATCGCAGATGTATTTGGAAAAGTATTACGTATGTTTTTGAGATGAAGTGCTGTCTACTATGTTCTATGCTCTGTTGTCTCTTATGTTTCTATGCATATGCCCTGTATTCATGTGCCAAGCCCAATTCCGGGCACGACTCAGTCGTGCTTGGTGAAATAAATGCGATTCTGATTCTGGTTCTGAAAGAAACCTGTGTCAATTCATGTTGTGGTTCAGCTTAAATGCACGCCTTTAAATCATCGAGCCGCAACTGCAGCACAAGCCGCAACTGCAGCACATGCACAGGAGCAGTCTATCAGTGATTACTACAAGCCACAGCTGCAGCACATGCACAGCAGCAGTCCATAAGTGATTACCACAAGCCACAACTGGAGCACATGCACAGCCGCAGTCCATCAGTGATTACCACAAGCCACAACTGCTGCACATACACAGCAGAAGTCTATCAGTGATTACCACAAGCCACAACTGGAGCACATGCACAGAAGCAGTCTATCAGTGATTACCACAAGCCACAACTGCAGCACATGCACAGCAGCAGTCTATTAGTGATTACCACAAGCCACAACTGCAGCACATGCACAGCAGCAGTCTATCAGTGATTACCACAAGCCACAACTGCTGCACATGCACAGCAGAAGTCTATCCGTGATTACCACAAGCCACAACTGCAGCACATGCACAGCAGCAGTCTATCAGTGATGACCACAAGCCACAACTGCAGCACATGCACAGCAGCAGTCCATCAGTGATTACCACAATCCACAACAGCAGCACATGCACAGCGGCAGTCCATCAGTGATCACCACAAGCCACAACTGCAGCACATGCACAGCGGCAGTCCATCAGTGATAGCCACAAGCCACATCTGCAGCACATGCACAGCGGCAGTCCATCAGTCATTACCACAAGCCACAACTGCAGCACATGCAGCACATGCACAGCGGCAGTCCCTCAGTCATTACCACAAGCCACAACTGCAGCACATGCACAGCGGCAGTCCATCAGTGATTGCCACAAGCCACAACTGCAGCACTTGCCCAGCAGTAGTACATTAGTCATTATCACAAGCTGCCAGTCAATTAGATGCTAAGGCCCATATGCAATTCACTTTTTCACCTGAGTTTTCTTCTAGGAGATCATTTTTCATCTTATCTTTAAAATAACTTATCAGCACTCTGCAATTAAAAATGTACTGGTACCAAAAAGTAGGTGGAAAAGTACTATCAAAATTATATTGAGTATTTTCTTCCTTGCTGGTGGCTTTAAAAGCATTTTATTGTGAAAATATCCTCTTGGAGAAAACTAAGGAGAAAAAGTGAATTGCATATGGGCCTTAGCATCCAATTGACTGGCAGCTTGTGATAATGACTAATGTACTACTGCTGGGCAAGTGCTGCAGTTGTGGCTTGTGGCAATCACTGATAGACTGCCGCTGTGCATGTCCGAGTCCTCCTCAGTAAGCCAAATAGAACAATGCTTGACCAAATAGTCACAATATCATGCTTACAATATCATGCTTAGTGTCCAGCAAAATTGTAACCAGCAACTTGCAAAATCATAATCCACTGCTACACTGCTGTGCATAACTTCAGGACAGCATATCGCACTAACCTCATCCAAGCCAAAGAGAGTGAGTACGACGTGTATGTCCCTCAGGTGGGCGGTGTGGGATCTACCTAGAAGTCCTTTGGGATCTCCCGGTAGATTGCGATCTATCTAATGGGCACCTCTGGCCTATATTATCCAGGGAACCTGGACTGTACAGCAGTTATTAAGAATACACTGATGTCAGGCCACAAAAGGTGGGTGAGGATTGCCAAAAGGTGGGCGAAATAGCAGTTTTGGTGAGGTACTTAAACAAGCAGGTACAATATTCTTTAACATATCCAGAAAATCCTGACTATATTATAAAAGTCTGCATCGCAGGTGTGTGCACATGGCTACAACTGCATGATCAGTATTCTACTGATACTTAGCAATTCTCAGTATAATCTGATATGACACAGGGGAGGACCGTCTGCTTTTGCCACCTAAAAAGACAAGATTTAAAAGAGGTGCATTCAGTTCATATTTGTTGGATCACATGGTCTCTTCAGTATTCTGTTCCCCATCTATGTAACCAGAGCAATTATGATGAGAATCTAGGCTTGCCCTGTTCATACCTGAACATGCAAAAATCAGGCGGGAAAACTGCATTTTTCTGAGATAAAAACAACCTTTTATATCACAATAATGTCACAGACTCAGGTTCTAAAAGTTATATTGTCCTTTCTATGTGGAGAGTTTAAAAAGGATCTATCTAAATGGAATATGAATATTATCAGAACTGTCCATGCCTCTTCATCCCTTACTTGCTTGGACACCAGCTGGCTAAAACTTGAGTCACGTCAAATGAACTGATGGGAGATGACACTAAACAACATAATGGAAGAAAGCTTTTGTTTCAGAGCAACTAGACCTTATCAACGTACTAAGACGGCCTGAAATTTCCAGCAATGGCACAAATCCTCCTAGATTTATTGCAGATGTATCAAGCCTGCTGGAAGTAATGGTGCAAGCCAAGATGCTAGTCTTCTATCGACTCCAAGCTCTGGATAATACCAATGGGAAATTATGTACACAAAGGAGGCACTGGGGTGACAAATGAAGATAGAGATTTGTCCTATTGAAGATCCTAGGAGTTTGACAAAGCTAGCACACTGCTAGCAAACAACTAGCTTTATCTGATTACATTCTCACATTTGATGACTACCTCCAGCAAGCCACACAAAGACATGCATTCTCCCTTGACAGCGCAAGTTGTTTTCTAGGTATCCTCCAAAGAGAACCGAGAACACTAATTAATTCACATGATTAAACACATAAAGTGTGTGTTGCAGAGAGGAAAAAATAGACTGAAATAGACCTGTGTTTAGAAAAAAAAAAAGAAGAAGAAAGCATCAACTAAACTTTAAAAGTTGGAGCAAGATCTCGCAATGCACTGCATTATAGCAAGATTTCTGTAAAATAAGTATAAAACCATCACTAGAAAAACAAATTATGCCAGGATTTTCTTTTATTAAAATTTGAAACTCTGCTGCCCTACATTAGTAAATGCAACTTCAACCAAACACAGATCAGTATCACAGCAGGTCCCACCCCCACAGAATATGGAAAGGGTCTGGTGCACTATAATATATAATATGTTATAATCACCCTGCAGTATATATGGGTGTATGTGTATCATATGTGTTCGCAGTTCATCTGATCCTATTGGGGACTGAGATGACAACTGTATCTCCCTGGAGTGATTTTTTTTTCTAAGTAACTTGCTATTTTATTTTAAACTGTTCTATAAATAAACACCTTTAAAATATGTATTTTATTGCCACAATGGGTGGTCTTGCCTAAAATGGCACAACACCATAAAATTTCACACTGCACCAGGTTTCAGTGAGATTGTTTCTATAAAACAAGACAGCAACCACTGCTGTAGATAAGGTGTACAGGACAATGTCTTGCTGTTGCTAAGGTTCCTTGTATATCCATTTAAACATCCTCTTTCAAGTTTGCCCAGCCAGCTGACAGACACTGATAACGGTTTTCTCATAGACTAGGAAGCATCAAGGGTTCAACCTCAATCTATCCAGATCTGGTGAACAGTGATGAGCCAAAATGTCAATATTCTTTTCACATTAAATTTTCGCAAAAATAATGTAAATTTCAACTTTTTTGTGAAAATGCCATAGAAAATGATTTTGTTTGTGATTTTTCGCATTTTATGTAATTTTTTTTGCATTGGAAATAAAAATGTGTTTTCTTTGACCATATTGTTCAAATATGATGTATTTTTGTGAATATTTTCTCTAATTAGAAAATAGCATTTTCGATGCAAAAATGACTTTGTATAATGCTACAAGGAAAGTCTATGGACGAGTCTAGGACAAAGACTGGAACACTTTCGGCCTGGATCACTTTCGGTCCAGCTGCCAGATGAAAAACTAAATGCATTATAAAATATTTTTTTCTGTGCACTACTAAATGCATTCTGAGACCCTTTAGTGATGTATTTATGGTCATTTATGTGATCACTGTAACTGTAAGGTTCTTTAGGTAATCTGTGCTTATTTGTCATTATGGTGGTTATCAGGAATTTAAAGGACAACTGAAGTGAGAGGGATATGGAGGCTGCCATATTTATTTCCTGTTAAACAATGGCAGCCCTGGTGATCTATTTGGCTGCAGTAGTGCATGAATAACACCAGAAATAAGCAAGCAACTAATCCTGTCAGATCTGACAATGTGAGGAACATCTGACCTGCTCCAGGCTTGTTCAGGGCTTATGGCTAAAAGTATTAGAGGCAGAGGATCAGCAGGGCAGCCAGGTAACTGGCAAACTGGTATTTCTTAAAAGGAAATAAATATGGCAGCCTCCATATCCCTCTCACTTCAGTTACATAGTTATTTGGGTTGAAAAAAGACATACGTCCATCAAGTTCAACCAGAGAACAAAGTACAACACCAGCCTGCTCCCTCACATATCCCTGTTGATCCAGAGGAAGGCAAAAACCCTTACAAGGCATGGTCCAATTAGCCCCAAAAGGGAAAAAAATTCCTTCCCGACTCCAGATGGCAATCAGATAAAATCCCTGGATCAACATCATTAGGCATTATCTAGTAATTGTAGCCATGGATGTCTTTCAACACAAGGAAAGCATCTAAGCCCCCTTTAAATGCAGGTATAGAGTTTGCCATAACTACTTCCTGTGGCAATGCATTCCACATCTTAATCACTCTTACTGTAAAGAACCCTTTCCTAAATAAATGGCTAAAATGTTTTTCCTCCATGCGCTGATCATGTCCTCTAGTCCTTTGAGAAGGCCTAGGGACAAAAAGCTCATCCGGCAAGCTTTTCTATTGCCCTCTGATGTATTTATACATGTTAATTAGATCCCCTCTAAGGCGTCTTTTCTCTAGACTAAATAAACCCAGTTTAACCTTTCTTGGTAAGTGAGACCTTCCATCCCATGTATCAATTTTGTTGCTCGTCTCTGCACCTGCTCTAAAACTGCAATATCTTTCCTGTAATGTGGTGCCCAGAACTGAATTCCATATTCCAGATGTGGCCTTACTAGAGTTAAACAGGGGCAATATTATGCTAGCATCTCGAGTTTTTATTTCCCTTTTAATGCATCCCAAAATTATGTTAGCTTTAGCTGCAGCGTCTTGGCATTGAGTGCGATTATTTAACTTGTTGTCGATGAGTACTAAGTCCTTCTCCAAGTTTGATGTCCCCAACTGTATCCCATTTATTGTGTATGGTGCTAGACCATTGGTACGAACAAAATGCATGACTTTACATTTGTCAACATTGAATTTCATCTGCCATATATGTGCCCATATAGCCATCCTATCCAGATCCTGTTGAAATATGTCCCTATCTTCCTGAGAGTCGATGTATCTGCACTATTTTGTATCATCTGCAAAAATAGCAACATTGCTCACTACTGAATCTACTAGGTAATTTATAAAAAAAATTGAAAGAGCACTGGACCCAGAACAGACCCCTGTGGGACCCCACTGCTAACCGTCTCCCATTTTAAATATGATCCATTGACCACAACTCTGTTTTCTGTTAAGTTGTCCTTTAACCTTGCTGCAAGCATATTACTGCCAGGGGTGGACCTACCTTGAAGCCACCTGAATCATGTAATTCAGGTGGCAATTTAGGGGGCGGCGTTTGTACAAACAGTTTGGGCCACCTGGCGCCTGCCTCCTCTATGCTCTCCCACTTGCCTTCCTGGCACACTCACTACCCTTGTCATCCATGCATCCTCTTCCTCATTCAACCGGTGGCACCTGCCGCCCTTCCCTTTGACATCATAGGGCATGCTACGGTAAAACCCCAATCAGGCAGGGGTGGCTGGCACCAGAAGATGCTCAAGGAAACGGTGCACACTGCCCCACAGGCACAACCTCACCACAGGATTGGGTATGTCACTTTTTACCTAACATTATATGATTGCCAACTAAGCTGGATGGATTTAATTTTGTTTTAACACATGTGGTACACAGTGCTGGATATTTCTTTCTTCTGGCACACTACCTATACCCATGCAGGGTAATGATTGCAGCAACTCATATGTGAGGTAACATTTGCTGCATTTCATATCTGGGGTCATGTACTGCATTTCTTATGTGGAGTAATGTTTGCTGCCTTCTCATATGTGGTGTCATGTTTGCTGTGTTTCATATGCGGGGTAACGTTTGCATTTCACATGCGGGGTAATGTTTACTGATTTTTAATATGTGGCATCATGTGGACTCACAGGACTACCTAATACTGCTAGTTGGGGGAGGGGCAAATCTGTCTACCTAATACTTTCTGGGGTAGACTCATGGGACTAATACATTTTAATACTGCTAATTGGGACACACACGGCTACCAAACATCTAGGAGAAAACATAGCTACCTGCCTAATACTACTATCTGGTGAAGGGGTCATACATATTTATTTATTTATAAAGCGCCAACATATTACGCACCGCTGTAAATAAAATGCTGCAGGCAACGTTTTGCGATTGCCATTAATCGTGAAATGCCCACGATCAGCAGCAATCACGGCAGTGAGATCACTACCATATGCTTACAATTGCGCTAGCACTTCAAAAAAGCACTAGCGTTTTGGCGATTAGCAGGAATCACCCACTAATCACCCTAGTGTGAATGGGCCCTAATTGTCATTTATTTGTTTTGTTTTATTGGTTCATAGATGCATAGCTTCCTAATAATCCTATCTGGGGAACTCACAGGGTTACATAACTGGCTGAAGGCACAGTTGACTAA
Organism: Hyperolius riggenbachi; assembly: GCF_040937935.1. Classification (NCBI taxonomy): domain Eukaryota; kingdom Metazoa; phylum Chordata; class Amphibia; order Anura; family Hyperoliidae; genus Hyperolius; species Hyperolius riggenbachi. Next base: position 340,768,376 of record NC_090648.1, on the reverse strand, counting down.
CTAATGCTAATATCTAAGGGCACATGGCTACCTAATTCTGTTATGTAAAGACTATGGTTACTTCCTTTTACTTGGCTACTAAATATCAAAAATGAAAAAATCTCACTTTTTTTTTAAATAATAAAAAAAAAAACCTGTTAACCACAGCAGCAATCAGAGACCAACAAAAGAAAGGTGTATTAGTGAGAAGAAAAGGAGGTAAACTTAATTTGGGTGCTAAGTTGTATGATTGAGCAATAAACCGTTAAAGCTGTGAAGTGCTGAAATGTAAAAAATCGCCTGGTCACTAGGGGGTATAAACCTTTGGGTCCTCAAGAGGTTAAGAAGGCAATGTTGTACTTTAGGGCCCATTCACACTTGAAAGCAGCAAAACTTGCACGGGTAATTTTACCGCAATTAGTGCGGTAAAATCACTGTATACTCTCTGTAATCCCGACAATCACAATCCGCGCTTTTATAAGCACTGTACCGCGATCGCTCCAGAATTGCGAGAAAATGCTGCAGGCAATATGTTTTGCGATTCCCATTAATCGTAAAATGCCCACAATCAGCAGCAATCACGGCAGTAAGATCACTACCATATGCCTACAATTGCGCTAACACTTCAAAAAAAGCACTAGCGTTTTGGCGATTAGCAGGAATCACCCGATAATCGCCCTAGTGTGAATGGGCCCTAATTGTCATGTATTTGTTTTGTCTTATTGGTTCTTTTGCACGTAAAATAAACAACTAATACTACAGTGATAAGTTGACATTTCAGTTAAAAGTGATAACATTTCTACTTACAGTCCTCAAACCTAGAAATACTCATCGACAAAGTTGTGTGAGTGACAGTAGGTCGAGAATTACGAAGCTTTGAATACATTTTTGCTGCATGTGCTCTTCTTTCTTCAGCTATTCTCTGTCTTTCCATTTCTTCCCTTATGCTGTGGTCGAGTATTACTGGCCTCCTCCTGCGGAGAGACTGAGCTTGTGATTCCCCACCTTGTTCATTCCAGGAGATGACGTCTCTGTCTTCATGCAGACTTTCCCTAGGTTTAGACCCTAGAAGAGACATGAGAGAGAATATGGTGCAAGTCTTTCAGAATAACATTTATATAGATGGTAGTATGTAAGAACAATTATTTGATGCATTGGTGTTTTTAGATTTTAGTGTCGAACAACTAAGATAAAGGACCTGATTAAGTCCAGGATGAGCATGCAGATCAGATGTGTTGACTCTGGTCTGACTTCACTGGCTGCATGCATGTTGCAACTCCTGGGGGCCCCAACTACACTTTACACCCTCTGATAAAGGGGTCCATCCTTCAGATTAAGGTGTTCTTGTGGCTACACTTGGGTGTGAGGATTACAATGTCCACACTTCTTTTATGACCCTTGCAAGATTGGCCACTAGGCTGTGAGGGTCACAACGGATAGGCAAGGGAAAGAGTGTGAACAACACTGCTCCCTGTCTAAGTATTGTAAGTATCTTGCTTTATAGATTTCTGAAAGAGCCTGGATAACCTGTAAATGCCTCCTGTTTTAAAATGCAAGATGGCAGTAATGCACTTATCCTTTAATGAATGAAGTGGAGGACTGAGGTGGAAGAGATGATCAAAAAATAACCCTTTGCATTTCTTTTTATTACTTTTTTTTTAAATATCAATACAACTGGGAGTTGAGGACATCTACGGTAAGTCTTTCTTTCAGATGGACGGCTGAACTGTGCACTTGTTGGGTAGTTCAGCCTCCTGGCAGCATTAGTAATAGCAACACAACTGATGAGGTGTGAACTCTTGGTAGACTTTTAAAGAGGAACTGCAATCAAAATAACATAATAAAATTGCTTATTTTTTACAAAATCCGCGTATAGATTATTTAGTCAGTGTTTGCCCATTGTAAAATCTTTCCCTTCCCCGATTTACATCCTGAAATTTATCACAGGTGGTAATATCTTTAGTTCTGCCAGGTGATCTGCACTGCGAGTTCTATGCACAGAGAGAGATATTGTTAACTTTGCAGTTGGAAAAAGCCATTATTTCCCACAATTCAACGATGTTCACAGACAGGAAACTGTCAGCACCGTAGTCCTGCAGTTGCACATGGGCCATCACTTCTAACAGAAACTGGCATTCAGGAGTTCCAATGTTTACTGCCAGTCAGTGGAGTAGAAAAAAGGCTCTGACCATGCACAGCTAATGTCTCTGCATCAAGGAAGGTGTTTCTGAACAGTCCCCCAGACAGAATGCATGGCGAACTGTTACCAAGCTTGCAAAAATAAGTGCAATAGGAGCCTTACAACCTGTGCTGGAAATTCTTAGCTGGCTACAAACTGAAATGAAAAGATACCGTACTTAAGATAATTTTTAATAACATTAAATTGCAAAAGATGCAGCACTCGTCTTTGTTTATGGCAATTTGATACCAAAAACGGAATTTTCCTTTATGTGTATGGATTCTTTGGATGTTTAGCTTTAGAATAATGGTTCTATCAACCAATTATGGAACAGATTTTTTAAACACAAAAAAACTGGAATTGAAGAATACTGGCCCAAGTTTTCAGGCCCTAGTCTGCTTGCTTACAAGTATAACTGCAACACACACAAATGCTCACTCCCGGCTAAAGCAATTTCCTACCTTTATTTGGTCAGCAGGCGCCAGTCAGCCAATCAGGTGTACATCATTTGACTGCCGTGCCAAATCTAGCAGGAAATGCATAAATTAGGTAAATTCAGGTAGGAGGTTTCGGGTTGGACATGATCGTAAATCAGAAAAAAAAATTAAAATCACATGGTGGTGTAGGGGCCCCAGCCAGTGAGAGAGCCCGGGGCCCCCGGCTGTCTTGCGAACCAAAAATTTCTTTTTTGCAGCTTCCTGGATGCGGTTGACAGGTGAGTGGTTAGGGAGGGGACCATGTGGGAGACCTGCCTGCATGGGGCGTCCCTGCTAGCAACGTAATCTACAATTACTTCCAACCGAAGTCTCCTACCTGAATGCTACCGAATTTATGCAATTCCCGCTGGATTTGGTACGGCAGGCAAAGGGTGTAAAACAGTACACCTGATTGGCTGAATGGCGCCTGCTGATCAAATAAAGGTAGCTAAAATGCTTTAGCTGGGAGTGAGCATTTGTGTGTGTTGCAGTTAGCATTCAGTTCAAAGGCAGTGGGGGTGAATTCCCTGGTGGTGAGAGGTTCAGGGCCCACCTGCACTTTCCTCTGGGTATCACATGGTGGTGTAGTGGCCCCAGCCAGTGAGAGAGCCCAGGGCCCCCAGCTGTCATGCGAACCAGTGTTTGTGATTTTAAATTTCATTTTTGCAGCTTCCAGAATGCGGTTGACAAGTGAGCGGTTAGGGAGGGTACCATGTGGGAGACCTGCCTGCACGGGGCGTCCCTGCTAGTGACGTCTACGATTACGTCCAACCAAAGCCTCCCACTTGACTGCTACCTAATTTATGCAATTCCTGCTAGATTTGGTATGGCAGGCAAAGGGTGTATAACAGTACACCTGATTGGCTGACTGGTGTGGTGCCTGCTGACCAAATAAAGGTAGGAAATTGCTTTAGCTGGGAGTGAGCATTTGTGTGTGTTGCAGTTAGCATTCAGTTCAGAGGCAGTGGGGGTTCATTCTCTGGTGGTGACTGGTGAGAGGTTCAGGGCCCACCTGCACTTCTCCTCTCCTCTGGGTATCGCATGGTGATGTAGGGGCCCCGGCCAATGAGAGAGCCCGGGGCCCCTGAGGGTCATGCAAAGCAGTGTTTGTGATTTTAAAAGTATAACTTTCAGTATACAATTGATGATCGAGCCTAGGCCAATTTCTGAAGCCAATCCTGGTAGCAGGAAAAACGGGCGCCGGCGGCTAGTGGACAAAAAGGGCACCACCATAGACTAATGCATTTATCGTTAATACGGTGCCCAAAGCAGAAAATAGGGTGCCCAATAAATATAGTTAAAGTGAATGGGAACCGCATTTAAAAAAATGAGACAGATACTTACCCAAAGAGAGGGAAGGCTCTGGGTCCTATAGAGCCTTCCCGCTCCTCTCCTGGTCCCCTCGTTCCAGTGCTGGCTCACCCGGTAGCAGTATTTGACTAAATTAGTCAAATACTACTTACCCGGGTGAAAGAGGCTTCAGAAGTCTTCAGGGAGCCTGAGTGCTCCTGAAGAAGAGCGGCCCTGTACTGGGCCTGCGCAAGCACGCTCTCTTGCATGCTCACGCCTGTGCAGTATGGAGCCGCACGTCTTCGGGAGGACACGGCTTCTGAAAATTTCCAAATACCCTTTCGGCGGGGATTGAAACGGGGGGGAGCCAGCACAGGATAGAAAGCACCGAGAGAGGAGACGGAAGGCTCTATACAACCCAGAGTCTTCCCTCTCCTTAAGGATGTTAGGTAAGTATTTTTTTTAAATGCGGTTCCTATTCACTTTAACAACATTATAACATTTAAGTTTTTGAAATATGTTATCGTTTTAGAAATTTGCAACTTATAGTTTTCATCATATTATTTCGTTTGTATGTACAGATTTTACATTTTCAAATATATTATTGTTTCCATGTGTGTAAGGGTGTTTGTGCAGGGGGTGTGGTTAGGGTTAGGCAACACTGGGGGGTGGTTAGGGTTAGGCACCAGCAGGGGGGTGGTTAGGCACCACCGGGGGGTAAGGCTTAGGCACCACAGGGGGGATGGTTAGGGTTAGGCACCACTGAGGGTTGGTTAGGGTTAGGCACCACCAGGTGAGTGGTTAGGTTTGGCACCACCAGGGTAGCGTTCTGTGTGAGAGTAGAGTTAGGTTAAGCTGTATTGTTCAATTATGTAACAATTTTAAAGTTAATATATTTTTGTGTTCAACTCCCGTATGTTTTAAAACTGCATTTATCGTTAACAAATTTTGTTAGAGATGTTTATTGTTATTGAGATTTCATTATCCAGACGCGCCAATTTGCTAATCAGCCGGGCCCTTTTTTCATTAACCCCCAATTCTTTATTTTAGATCATTAAGATTAATGACAAACATTATTATAAAGGCAAAAAGGTGCATCAGTTTGAAATTAACTGTGGTTTTAAATTAGTAGGTAAAAGAGTATTTGGAACATTTTCTTTACTTGTACAATGAAGTATCTGCACATACAGTGGAAAAGTTGGATACCACACTGCCACACATGGTTTCTATGTACATTTGATTATCTCTCATTCTGGTCAAAATCAACTTTATCAGATGAAAAAAATGCAGTACCCTACATGTATAAAGTATACCTATTCTTGGGAAATTAACTTTACACACAACATCAACAGCTAGCAGCATTACACAGCTTTCGCTCTATAACTTTTGTTACGTGCTGTGATGAAAAGGCTAACAAAATGTGGCTGGACTTGGCTAGTCATGTGTTTTGTTTAGTTTTTTACAATGCATGCTGGGAGCCAACAGTGGCTGCAGACTGTCCCACCCAGTCTGAGCTTCTCTACAGCTCTGCAGTAAAACACTTTTTTTTTTTTCATTAAATCTTTATTGAACAAGATGGTCCCGTTCCTTAAAGGGAATCTGAAGTGAAAATAAATTTATGAGATAGTGATTTGTATGTGTAGTACAGCTAAGAAATAGAACATTAGTAGCAAAGATATAAGCCTCCTATTGGTTCCAGTACAGGAAGAGTTAAGAAACTTCACTTGTTTTCTATGCAAAAGAGTTTCTCTGAGCTCTCCGACTAATTTAGTCAGAGAACAATTATAAATCAAAGAAACAGTGAAACACACATTCAGATCAGAAGATTTTTACTGCAGGGAAGTTCTAAGGTTCATTAGCTCTGCTCTGTTTCATAGTTTAAAATGCAGAGTGTAGTTTGTAAACTGCAAATATTAGAGAACGATGCAAAGTTGTAAAAAAGCTATATATTACACGCAAACTTAGTGATTATGCTACATCTATCTGAGTGTAATTATACTGTATTTGGCTATCCTTTTTCTTTTCATAATTGTCCACTAGGTGTAACCAAACCTATATTCTGTTGACTTATCAGCTGTTGTTCCTTTTTTCTTGTTTTTTTTTTGGTTTCTTGTTATTTCTCAGCTCGGTTATTAATGCTGTTAAAGTAACGATATACTAATGGATGTATAATCATCATTCACTTCAAAATCCTTAAGAAAAATTATTGAAAGTAAAAAAAAAAGCTATATAACTGAAAATAAAAATTTGAGACTCTCTTCTTTGCTACTAATGTTCTATTAATTATCTGCTGTACTACACATAAAATTAATTATATCACATGTTTTTTCACTTCAGTATCAATTTAAATAGGTGTGAATAGTATGTAGGATTCCCTGAAACATATTATTACTTAGCTGGCAATCAGAATTGGGTCAAAGATAAGAAAAGTAAAATGTGAGTTTACATCCACTTTTAGTTCCACTTTGTTTCCCTACAAAGAACATAAACAAGTATACAAAAAAGGAAGCACAATGGTGTAAACAGTTTAAATTAAACATTATCTTTAGGGATGTGTGAGAGAAAGAAGTAGAGGAAATATCTCGCCAGTTTCAGCCTGGCAACCATCATTTAAAAGTCTGATTATTTATCTCTAGCTTACCTCTTCCTTTTGACTACATAATTCAGTATTCACAACCTAATAGCATACTCAAGATGTCTTCCACTCACACCTGGCAATTTAATTAACGGCTAATGACTCAAACCTCAAACAAAAAACAAGAAATGAAACAAGTGATCGGTGCCAATTAGGACAGAAAATAGAAACATTTAAGCACCGCGATTACAAAAACAGCGTTTACACAATAATAGATGCCGCGGAAAGTAATTATTGTGCATGGTAACCAATTATTCCTAAAAGGAATATTGTAATCACCCAACAATCACACTAAGCAGGTACAATTCAAAAATCATCTATTTGTGGAAGTGTCTATACAATGCACAGCTAGGGGAGGCTAACATGATAATATATTTTTGACATTTTGACCAGTCACTTAATGTATATTTAATAGTGTAAATAAAATAAAAACAATGTATTAAATATACATTTAAACATACTCTCTTTATTTTTCTCATGGATTCAAGTATGCTTCTTGTATTTTCTTAATATTTCACTGCTCTTGTCTTGTTTCAGCTTATGTGCAAACTTATACAAAAATGACTACATTTGAAGAAGTTGTTCAAATAATTCACTATGATGAACAATAGTTCCAGAGCCAAAGCAAAAAAAGTATATAAAAATGAATTTGAATTTGCATTCTGCTATCCCCAGCTCACATATCTGGGGCCTCCGTGATCTCCTGCTGACAGTTTTACACTGGGCCCTGCAGCTAGACACATGTGGTGTAGAGTCACCTATAGGCATCCAGTTGTCCAATCTAACTGTTGATTTGGTAAATATTGTTAGAAGATTTGTTGATTGCTTTAGGTAATGTACACTAGAGCAGCAGATGGCAGTCATATTATTTTATATTATTATTTTGATTAATGTTATCTATAAGCTATACTGAGTTAAAAATGAGTATTCTTTCCTATTTGTTCTCAGAATAGCCAAAGATAAATTAACTGCACCATCAATGTTTCTCCATTCATTGTTGCATCACCATATCGTCATATGAAAAAGGGCTTATTGGCGCTATTCAGCACGCATTGCTTCTATAGACTTAGCTCTGAATGCTGGCAAGGCAGCAGGGGATGTAGAGATTGCATCAAGGCCCCTTGTCCTGAGGGGCACACATGGGGCCCTCCTCCAGTCACTGCATTAGCTGTTTATTGGTACTGTGCTGGTAATGATCACCTCTATAAGTGCTTTGAATTATTATCAAACAATTCTTTCCCTCTGCTTACATCTTCCGATGTGAGGAAGGGGGAGGGGCTCAGTGTAACTAGGGCCTATGGCTCTATAGCTCCAGTAGCCACTCCCCACAATACATTTCTTTATGCAGTAGATCAGCTTAGGACCTACTGGTCCCTTTAAGTGTAATACTGCTTATTCAGGAGCCAATAAATATTAAAATGGGATAAAACTCTGACATAACTGAACCAACTAGGGGGAATGCGTTACTGGATCTGATCATTTCTAATAGACCAGATAATGTATCAAATGTGCAGGTTCCAGAACATTTGGGAAATAGTGATCACAACATGATAACGTTTGATCTGGTGACTGATAGGCCACGGGGCATCGGGACCACTAAAACTATGAATTTTAGAAAAGCAAAGTTCAATCAAATTAGGCAGGCACTAAGTTTGGTGGACTGGGATAATGTACTACAAGGGGAAGACACTGAAGGGAAATGGCAAGCTTTTAAACTTATACTCAATCAATATTGTAGTATGTATATCCCATATGGAAACAAAATATCTAGGAATAAAAAAAAGGCCTCTATGGATGAATAGAAAGGTGAAGAGGAAAAAAGAATGCCTATAAGGTCTTAAAACAGGAAGGGACCGAGGCTGCACTAAGCAATTATAAGGAGTGCAATAAAAATTGTAAAAAAGAAATTAGGCAGACAAAGATTGAAGCTGAAAAACAAATCGCTAAGGATATCAAATCTAACCCAAAAAAGTTTTACAAGTACATTAACTCTAAAAAAAGAAAGGTTGACTGTATAGGACTCCTAAAGGATGAAGGTGGGAACTCAATTGGGGATGACCAAGGTAAGGCAGAGTTATTAAATGCTTTCTTTGCTTCTGTCTTCACAAAAGAAACAGCACTGTTGCAAATTACAGAGGCGGAAGAGTCACAATCTTCTAACTGTAATATTAAATACTTAACGCAGGAAGAAGTGAAGGCAAGACTAAATAAATTAAAAATAGACAAGGCACCTGGCCCGGATGGCATGCATCCTCGGGTCCTAAGGGAATTAAGTTCAGTTATAGATAAACCCCTGTATCTTATCTTTTGTGAATCTCTTGCAACTGGCAGAGTCCCAGTGGATTAGCGTACAGCCCACGTTTTCCCATTATTTAAGAAGGGCAAAAAATCAGATCCAGGAAATTATAGACCTGTAAGCTTAACATCAGTTGTATGCAAACTATTTGAGGGGTTACTAAGAGATTATATACAGGACTTCATAGTAGAAAATAATCTTATTTCTCAGCATCAACATGGGTTTACTAAAGACAGGTCCTGTTTGACTAACATGCTCAGCTTTTATGAAGTAGTGAATGCTAATATGGATATTGGGAATGCTGTAGATGTGATTTACTTGGACTTTGCAAAGGCCTTCAACACTGTTCCCCACAAAAGTCTGGTGCAAAAGTTGAGGATGCAAGGACTGGGGAAGAGTCTGTGTTCATGGATAGGGAACTGGCTAATGGACAGAAAACAAAGAGTTGTGGTCAATGGATCGTACTCAAAATGGGAGACTGTTAGCAGTGGGGTCCCACAGGGGTCTGTTCTGGGTCCAGTGCTCTTCAATTTATTTATTAATGACTTAGTAGATGCAGTAGTGAGCAATGTTGCTATTTTTGCAGAGGATACAAAATTGTGCAGAATCATCAACTCTCAGGAAGATAGTGTCATATTGCAACAGGATCTGGATGGGATGGCTATATGGGCACATATATGGCAGATGAAATTCAATGTTGACAAATGTAAAGTCATGCATTTTGGACGTACTAATGGTCTAGCACCATACAAAATAAATGGGATACAGTTGGGGACATCAAACTTGGAGAAGGACTTAGGAGTACTCATTGACAACAAGTTAAATAATCGTACTCAATGCCAAGCAGCTGCAGCTAAAGCTAACAAAATTTTGGGATGCATTAAAAGGGAAATAAAAACTATGCTAGCAAAATATTGCCCCTGTTTAACTCTCTAGTAAGGCCACATCTGGAAATTGGTATTCAGTTCTGGGCACCACATTACAAAAAAGATATTGCAGTTTTAGAGCAGGTGCAGAGACGAGCAACAAAATTGATACGTGGGATGGAAGGTCTCACTTATCAAGAAAGGTTAGATAAACTGGGTTTATTTAGTCTAGAGAAAAGATGCCTTAGAGGGGATCTAATTAACATGTATAAATACATCAGAGGGCAATATAATAGCTTGGCGGATGAGCTTTTTGTCCCTAGGCATTCTCAAAGGACTAGAGGACATGATCTGCGCATGGAGGAAAAACGTTTTAGCCATTTATTTAGGAAAGGGTTCTTTACAGTAAGAGTGATTAAGATGTGGAATGCATTGCCACAGGAAGTAGTTATGGCAAACTCTATACCTGCATTTAAAGGGGGCTTAGATGCTTTCCTTGCATTGAAAGACATCCAGGGCTACAATTACTAGGTAATGCCTTATGATGTTGATCCAGGGATTTTATCTGATTGCCATCTGGAGTCGGGAAGGAATTTTTCCCTTTTGGGGCTAATCGGACCATGCCTTGTAAGGGTTTTTCCGCCTTCCTCTGGATCAATAGGGATATGTGAGGGAGCAGGCTGGTGTTGTACTTTAAAAAAACAATAGAGGTTAAATATTATAAGGTGTAGCCTTATGTGCAGGTACCAGCACTGGTAACTAGAAACTGTGGAAACAAACAAAGGACAAAAACCAGTATATGCTGCTCAAAAACTGCACTTTATTAAGGATTATTTAAAAAGGCACACACATGTGTAATCAAGAAATGTCAGGGGATAACCTGACATACAGATTAATGTATTGATAAATACAATACTATGTGCTGCAACTGTCGAGGACAGTAGGAAAAAGTTCCTTAATGAATAGCAATTTTCCTATTTGTGGATCAGGTCACATCTGACTATCAATAGCTAATTGCACCCAACTGATCAGAAAGAACCACGACACTGGTACCGAGATGTAAAAACCCAATCTATAGGAAAAACATTTGAACATACAGTTACACGCATTTATGTTTAACTGTATGGTCAAATGTTTTTCCCATAGATTGGGCTTTATACATCTCGGTATAGTATTGTATTCATCAATACATTAATCTGTATGTCAGGTTATCCCCTGACATTTCTTGATTAACAATAACAATAATATTTATATAGCGCTTTTCTCCCTGGGGACTCAAAGCGCTGTGGCCCTGCATTATGCAGTCTCAAAGGCTAGGGAAAAGAGGTGAGTTTTTAGCCTTTTTTTAAAGCTGTCCAGAGAGGGAGCCTCTCGTACTGATTGTGGAAGTGAGTTCCATAGAGTAGGGGCTGCGTAGGAAAAGGCCCGAGCACCAAATGTTAAGTGTATCCTGGGAATAATCAGCTTCATCTTGTTGGCAGAGCGGAGGGTGCGTGGAGGGGCATAAAGTTCCAATAGATCCGCTATGTATTTGGGTCCCGTGTGGTGTAGAGCCTTGAATGTCAGCAGGCAAATCTTAAAATTGATTCTCCATTTTACTGGCAACCAGTGAAGAGTTTGCAGTACTGGGGTGATGTGTGAGCTGCGGGGGGCATTGGCTAGGAGTCTGGCTGCAGCATTCTGTACTAGCTGTAAGGGGCGCAGAACCTTTTCTGTAGATCCGATGAACAGGACGTTGCAGTAGTCTAGGCGGGAGGATACAAATGCATGAACCAGGGCAGGTAGATTACACATGTGTGTGCCTTTTTAAATAATCCTTAATAAAGTGCAGTTTTTGAGCAACATATACTGGTTTTTGTCCTTTGGTGTTGTACTTTATACTGGTTGAACTCGATGGACGTATGTCTTTTTTCAACCAAAATAACTATGTAACTATGTAATACAAATGTGTTTTCCTAGTTTTTATTACCCATACAGCTATCATATTTGCTTTTGTGCACAAGAAACATTGTCCATTTATAAATTATACATTCTTACAGTACAGTTTATCTGCTCTTAGGCTTTGTTCACATTATAAATCGCCAGCACTATCGCAAGCGTTGAGCAATTTAAACTGTGATTTTTGAAGAGCTTTTCCCTGTGATTTGCGCTTAGTAAAACACTTTTCTAAGCGCTTTTGCTCAGCTATGATTTTTTCACTTCCTGACGTTAGTCAGGAAGTAAACTCTTTAACCTGGAAGTGAATAAATACAATGTATTTATTCATAAAAGCACTTGGGAAATCGCTATACAAAGCGCTTTTTTGCTATTTCCCTATACCTTCCATTGAGCCAAAGCGCTCAGAAAATGGTACATAAAGCGCGTTTGCAATTTCAATAAAATTGAAACTCTTACATGTGAACACTGTTACAGGAAATCATTACACAAGCGCTTTTAAGGCGATTTGCAACATCGCCAGCACTTAAAAAATCAGCAAACGCTGATAGTGTGAACAAGCCCTAAAAGCTGCCATTGCATTTTATTGCATAGCTGTTGTATTTATATATTCAAATCTATCTAGTGATCACTTTTGAGTTCAGTACAGCACAGTTTACACAGTTTGCTAATGTTTACTAAAAGTATCTGACAAAGGAATTTAAACAAAAGATAATATTATCGCTTCTTTGGATGCAGCCAGAAGCTGCCCACTGAAGCAAGTAGCTTTCCATATTTATTGGTGGTAGTAGAAGTTATACTATAAATAATATTTTAGAGCAAAGAGGGAATGCAGAGTTTGACACCACTTTAAATCAATATTTATTGAATGTAAGATAAGGAAAGAACGTATAGAGGTGATCATTTCCACTACATGGACTGTAGGAGGACCTCACGCATGCACCTCAGCTCCAGCATTCCCTATTGCTATGCCACTGGATGTGGGTCTATATAGTTTGTACCAATTAAGCAGGAAGTACAGAAACAATAAGCAGCGATAAATGCTGGCTCTCCATTGCACCTCAGAAGTGAGGTGCTTCAGATAGCAGCATGTTTTCTGACCTGTGTCTAGAGTCTGATGGTATCTTTAGAATATTTTTAAATACATTTTCCATTATTTTGGATGTAAAGTATAAAGCAAGCTATGCAGAAAAAAAAGCATCTTCCACACACACACAAGGCAGTAATCATTTGCAGGTCAACTGAAGCTGTCACACTGAGGATTTAGTGAGGCAAAGCTGTCAGCCGGCCTCACTAAGCTGCACTTCATTATGGAAATTAAAGCACAAGAACAATTCACAAATGACACTACAGCTTTTTCCTCAGGGCGCCAGAATATATATTTTTTTCTTCTCACTTGACTAATGTTTTCAACTTTGAGGCCTTCACTGCACTAGTGTATAAATCCGATTGTTAACCAGCATTTCTGCATTCATCTAGGCACTCAAGAAATGCAGAATGCAACTATGTGAAGACAGGATTGTCAGGTTCACAAAGGCATTCATGAGGAAAATGTACTCTATAGAGATGCGCTGGGTGTGTCAGATCAGACTGATGGAAAAACTTGGAAAAAAAATACTATTTTAACAAGAATTTTACTATATTACCATACTATTTTACTATTTCTAAGAATGTGTTTGTGTTTACGAAGTACCTAAAGAACACCTTTTTTCAATTTCTTTGAAACATCAGAAGGATTGTGTATATGTATAAAAAAAGGCTTCAGTAAATGTATGCTGAAAACTTTCACAAATTACAATTAGATGTTATTCATGTTTAAAGGTAACTTAAGATGTGAGACATATGGAGGCTGCCATATTTATTTTCTTTAAAACAATACCAGTTATCTGGAAGTCCTGCTAATCTTTCTGGTATCAGAAGTGTCAGAATCACACCCCTGAAACAAGCATGCTTTTTAAGGGTCTATGGCTAACAGTATTAGCAGCAGATGAGAAGGACAACCAGGCAATTGGTAACTAGGCAACGTGCATTGTTTAAAAGGAAATAGCTTTGTCACCAACTACCTTATATATTCGCATATAAGCCTCATTTTTCAGCACAAAAATGTGCTTAACAGTTACCCCGTACGGGTTATACGAGAGTCAGTAGAGCCGAACGGATGGTGGAGTAGGTTTTTGTTACCGGCAGAGGAGTGAAAGGATTGTGCACTAGTGATTCTGCTCTTGTCACCTCGCTCCCTGCTGTATCAGTGCCACCCATCCCCTGCAACATGGTGTGCAGAGTGCGCTGCTCAAGACTACCTCTGTCTCCTGGCTTGTGGAGCAGAGCATGCAAGCAACGTGTCAGCAGTGCAACGATCAGGGATTCTTCCTGTGTCTCATATCTATGATGCCATCTAGTGGCATCTTGAGACACAGCTGTATCATCCTTGGGGCACATCTGGCTATGGGGAAAGGGGCTGACTTGTACTGGGGAGCACATCTGGCTACTGTGGAGGGGGCTAGGGAGGGGGCTTATACATGAGTCATTCACTTTTTCCTGGTTTCTGCGGGAAAAGTGGTACCTCTGCTTATATACGGGTCGGCTTATATGCAAGTATATAAGGTTTGCAGCCAGTGGTGTGCTAACTCTTACTACAGATTGGTCCTTTAAATGATATTTGAAACATTATACTGTAAAGAAATGTCCGTGTAATGTGAGCATAATTATACATGAAGGTTGAGGTCTGAGCTTGAACCCACATTTATTGAAGTCATAGGCTGCTGCTTCAATCACTTGGTGTAGCATGTGCTGCTGGACTGAACTTGTTTTTATCTGTCCTGTGGCTTGCAAAAATGTGTTTCTGTCAATGTCAGATGCAGCTTGGATTAAGATTAACAGCAGCCTGTGAGCCATACTAACTCCTCCCCTATCTTATTATCGCCCACATGAGGTTGTCAGGGAAAAGCTTGTAGACAAGACCACCCAGTCTTTCATACAGAGGTGATCACCTTACCCTTCCTTCCTCCTTCATGCTGCAGAGAGAAGTTAACACTTTGTATCCAGCACTGCAGCACTACAGCTTTGCACAGTCTTAAAATAAGTTTAGGTCTATTTCCTCCCTGCTCAGGTAAAATAAAACTGTAGTAGTAATAGTTCTTCAATGCAGACAGGGAATAATGATACAAGGAACACATGGTTTACACATTAGCAAGAAAAAACCCTCTGAACTGTAGTTACAAAGCTGTCCACAAAGAGTTAATCTCTCTTAGTGGAATAGGTGGGAAGGGTGAGGTGATCTGCTTTGTGCTGGGGAAGGAGCTTTCATCTTCAGATAATAAGTGGCTACTAGCAACAAGCTAGAAGCCAGGTGCTTTCAACAAGTTTATTGCAAAAAGTACTAATATGCAAAGTACAAAACTTTGTGCATAGCTAATTTATGCAAATGTAATACCATATACCTTTGCAAATGGGAGGCAGAATTAGGGCTTTAAGCATTAGGCAAAACAGAAGCTATTTTTAATATAGTCCAGCTGAAACCATTTTCAGCACAAAATAAATTACATTTTAATTGTTGCAGGGCAGAATTGCATTTAAAGGCAAAAAAG
Organism: Hyperolius riggenbachi; assembly: GCF_040937935.1. NCBI lineage: Eukaryota > Metazoa > Chordata > Amphibia > Anura > Hyperoliidae > Hyperolius > Hyperolius riggenbachi. The sequence goes on along the minus strand of NC_090648.1, from coordinate 340,753,133 downwards.
GAAAAAAATGTACCTAAATCAAATATTAAAAAGAAGGTGGATCTTACTATCTAATAGACACATCTGGGATGTGTTTACTAACACGAAACAGAAGAACAATGCGTTCAGTGATCTGAGCCTTTGGCTTGGTAGTTAAACAAGTCTTTAAGCCACAGACAAGTGTTCAATGCCAACAGACAGCTTCCCCTGCTAAATAAACTGATAAGACAAATCACAAAGAAACAGAAACCTTCTTTTCCTTCTGTGGCTTTAATTCCATTGGCTTCTTGCTTAGTACCTTTGTCTCTATCAAGCATGACAAGTGCCAATCAAACGTTCTGTTTCCAGGGTTTATGGAGAATGAAAAAAGAAACACAAAACATTGTGTAACACAATTACAGAAGGAAGATCCGCTAGCAGTGTGGTCTGGAGAAAATGTACCCATTCTTTTTCTGCCCATCCTATTTCTAATCTCCACCCTACTGCTTACATCTTTGTATGAAATGTAAGCCTGCTATAGCTCCAACAAATCTTAGATAAACTGTGGGTCTGCCAGGATTAGAGCAGTCTGTCCACAATCATTTAAAGGGGTTATTCACTCTTAACGCTCTTGCCCTTCTCCAGTATGGTTGATGTGCTATGGTCTCTCCTGTGATGACTGCGGTTGAAGCAATCAGTGGCTTTGTAGAACTTTAGCTCTCTACAGCTGTACATGGCACTAAATTAAGTTCAAGTTTGGATTGCAATACCGAACACAGGTATATAAAGGCCAACATAAAACCAAGTTATGATGGACAACTAGAAGGCCAAAATATGTTTATTTTTTATTCAAAACAGTATTGCTTTTGCATTACTTAACAGTAGTGTTGATTGGCCATACCTCTGATTTGATCAAGGGAAGAGGTTTAAACGTTGAAGTCACAAGGTACTCAGGATTTGGGCCCCTGGAAGCCATCAGTCAAATGCAAGATGGTATGGAAACCCCTCCACACGTAAGATACACCACTATTTAAAAAGAAGGGTGCGTACGTGTGTGTGCGTATGTGATCAAAATGGGAATGATCTATGTCTTTTACTTTACAGTCTAGTGGAATCACTTAATGCTGAATGTGCTGTTATGGAATTAAAGGACAGTCACTGTGAAACATTATGACATTTAAAATACATGTGGAAATCTACATACGTATCTCCCAGAGTAGAATGCACTACAAATTATTTTTCCCTATGTTGCTGTCACTTACACTAGGCAGTACTACATTGTATAGTAAACCTTAGGCCCGGTTCACATTAGCGGTGGCTATCCGGAATAGCCGTGCCGGAGCCGCACCGCATGCTGGCCGGACGAAACGGACGCACGGCATAGCAATGTAAGTCTATGCCAGGGTTCACATGTGTCCGTTTCGTCCGGACCGGAGCCGGACCGGATCCGGACTCCGGTGTCCGTTCCAACATGCGCTATTTTTTGGTCCGGCTCCTCCGGCAGCCGTATCCGGGGCGGAGCCGGACTGCACCATCCGGCCAATGGAAACCAATGAGAACCGGAGAGCGCACAACACACTGGCAAAAAATCCGGATGTTCTACCCCACTTCCTATGCGGATTTTTGCGGCGATATTGGCTGGGGACACATGGGCAAGCATTTTGGAGTGGAGCAGCACAGCTGGATCCGGATCCGGAGATGTTGGCAGCATGTCGGAGGTGGAGGTGAGTGCTAAACAGCAGAGGGCCTGATTCCACAGGTCCCCCTTCTGCTGACCTCCCAGACCCCAACATTTTTTTTTGTTTTTATACAGGTTGTTACTATCCGGATCCGGACCGCAACCGTGTTCATACCGCACGGAAACCGTATGCAACCGGACCGGATCCGGACAGGAACCGTACGGTTCAGGTCCGATCCGGCTCCGGTGCGGTCCGGACATCCGGTGCGGTTTTTGCAAAACCGCAAGTGTGAACCGGCCCTTAGTTTATGACCAGGTCATTAACCCACTGCATGCAGAGTATGTATATGCAGTGTAACAGGGGGTGATTGGCATGGTTTATTTTCCTTGTTCCAGTCTCTGTATCTCCAGACTTTTTTTTAGTTGTTGTTGTTCTCCCCACTGCAATGTTGCCATCATTCAACCTTGGTGTAAGCTATGGTCCACGATGAAGCATAACCCATAACAGAGCTGAGTGGTGGACAGTGGAGGACACTACAGTGAGCGGAGGACAAGATGTTGGGCAGTTTGTTAAATTATTAAAAGTGAAGTCTCCAAAGCTGGTATAAGGAAATATACCATAATCAATCACGCAAATGTGTTGGTTTTGGTGGGATGAGGGTGGCAGGAATAAAGATGGGGGACTGGTATGGGGACCAAAGTTGATGGAGGACTATAAATTGGACCAGAATGTTGGTGGGACTGACCAAAGAAACCAGTGTGGCATCGGAATACTGGAGGGAGAGTAAAGGCTAACTTGAGTTTTTGTCAAGTCAACCAGTTTTAACTGTTTTCTCAATTTATATGCAAGTATATATCATAATATTTTCGTGTTAATTTAAACCTACCAACCCTCTGATTTCCACACAATTACATGTCATTCTTATCCATCTCTTTCATTACACAATCATGAACTGTGGGCTGTCAAGAAAGAACATTCTATATACTTGTAAATAAACATATAATCTCATGGGACAGAAAGACTCTAGAATTCTAGCAAGGAAAGGCACACAGGACATGGACACTTAATGAGACAAATGGAAATATCAGATCTCCAGTACACAGATGATCATTTGTTTCTAGTGCTTTTCCCAGTAGAGACAATTAACCATATTTGTCTGCAAAGGAAAACACCCAACAACCATTGCCTACAAGTGACTGGCTGACTGGCTAATGACATTGAATAATAGGCAAGGGGCTGTTCATATATCAAACCAATTACTGTTTATTATGTTGTCTGATATATTTTGTCATTCTGGAAAATGAATAACTAGTCACAAGAGATATATTATGTACAGCAGAGAACATTCGATTGGTCAGATTGTGCATAGCAGATACAAAGTCAACACATTTAATTAAGGATCCTTGAAAAAATATAAATACATCATATATACACACCGAAATAGATAGATAGATAGATAGATAGATAGATAGATAGATAGATAGATAGATAGATAGACACAAACAACTGGGTATAGAAAAGGATCACCCCCAAATGTTGTGAGCAGCTGGAAATGTAGTCACACAAATGCATTTGCAAATGGATTTACTCAGCACCTTCCTTAATACCAAGTGAAATGTTCCCTCCATTTCTGCTGCAGTTTGAAGAAGAACCATTCTATTCTGGTTGTGGAACTGTCTGCAGCTGAATGCTGTGCAATGAATGTAATTTACACTGATGATGTTACTAGGTAAAGGTAGAGAGTGATGTGACATCTAAAGCCATTGATGTCTCCTTACCACTTCGTTCAAAATAGCAAGCGGTTTCTGTAGACTAGGCCTAAGGCTGGGGTGAGGGAGAACAAATACATTCATTTGTACACAACACAGTAGCCAGTAAACAGAAACAGCTCCTGGTGTAGCGGTGTTAATGAAGAAGCTAATGCTAGGAATACAGCATGAGATTTTTTGGCAAATAGATGGTTCGATAGGTAATTTCCGACAGGTCCAGTCTGATTTTTGATCGTTTTTCTGATTGATTTTTCATAGAAGTGAATTGAAAACTATCAGAAAACCGATGGGAAAATCAATTGGAAAATCAATCAGAAAATCGGTCGGACAGTAAATCTGCTGAAAAATAGCACATGTTTTTCCAGCATAAGATGCCTGCCCAAACAATGCAAGGTGGAGATTAATCACAGCCCCACCAAAAATCCAGAAAAAAATAGCACAGCTAAAGTAAGTGAACTACACCAGACTTTCATTTTTTAATCATGTTGAGGCTCCCATTTGTGAACGTAAACCGTGTTTCCCATTAATGTGGGCATTATCTTAACCAGCCTGGCGTTCTATTAAGATCGCCAGGATGGCGACCGGACGTTTTTTTTTAATGAAAAAAAAACTATTGTATGCAGCCAACTGAAAGCTGCATGAAAGTCCACTAGAGGGTGCTCCTAATGCGTACTTCTGATCGCCTCCGGCGATCAGAAGTAACAAGAAGGGCTGATTTCCTCGTCGCCATGGCGACGAGCGGAGTGACGTCATGGACGTCAGCCGACGTCCTGACGTCAGCCGCCTCCAATCCAGCCCTTAGCGCTGGCCGGAACTGTTCGGTCCGGCTGCGCTGGGCTCGGACGGCTGAGGGGACCCTCTTTCGCCGCTGCACGTGGCGCATCGCCGTGCTGAAGCGGCGATCAGGTAGCACACGCGGCTGGCAAAGTGCCGGCTGCGTGTGCTCCTTTTTATTTGATGAGAATCGGCCCAGCAGGGCCTGAGCGGCAGCCTCCGGCGTTAATGGACGAGCTGAGCTCGTCCATACCGCCCAGCAGGTTAATCATTTTTGTTAATAACTAGTTGTCAGTGTCCTGACAGACTTCAGCCACACTAAACTAAACGGAACGTTTTCTTCTTGTGTCTGATATTAATCTCCCCAATCTAAAGTATCTGATATTATTAAATTCCTGCTACCTCTAACCCACCATAGTTCTAACCTTAACCAAACTGTAACCCCTGCCTGATTCTTAACCCCAGCCTCCCCCTTCTAATATGCTTAACCTCCATTCCTTAAATAATGCCTAATCTTAAAGGACATCTGGCGTGAAAAATCATCAAAAAAAAAGTTTACTTTTCATATCGTACAATTTTTTTTTTTGTAATGAACAGACCTATATTTAGCCATCAAAAAAGACGTATGTTGCATCCATAGTTATACTATAATCATCATGCAATAATTGTTAGATGTTTGACAGGGCTAGGGCTAAACCAAATGAATAGGGAGCAACTTGTATTTGTAATGAATTGTCGCGACAGATGTCCTATAACTACTTTAAGTTTGAAAAGTTTTCAAATTTACATTTAAACTCATCATCACCTGATACATTTTCCTAGAGAATAAGCCCATTTTACCCTATTCTAACCCAAAGAAACCCTAAAATCTTATTATGCCACCCACCCCTAACCCTCCCTTTACCTCATCAATTTCTGAACATCATGATATTTTCTATTAATATTGAGGCTGTTAATGTGTGTGGCACAACCGTGACTCTAATCTGAAAAAAGGTTGCATTACCCCATGGATCTATCCTGCTGTCACACATTGGGGAGACCCCGCAGACAAATTAATTAAGCCAATGTTGGTGGTACCATCATGCCACAGCAAATTATGTTGGTGCTTTTCAAAGATTTGGCATCTCCTTTGCCTTGGGTGCTGAGGGACCTTTTCACAGTTCAGGCTGAGACTGACTGAGCCAAGTTTGCTCACTTTTTCTTAGGAAGCAGCTGGAAATAGTTGGCAACATACATGATAAAAAGCCAGATCTTCTGACCCCTGCAGAGATTATGTCAAGCAGTCTTTAGATTGTATCCAGTAAAGGAGCTTACTGGCTGTGACCTTTTGTGTGCAGCAGTTTGTAGCACTGTCAGAGGTGTCTAGTTAGACAGCCGTGGGACTCCTATCCTATCATCTGCTTGCCTCTGTCCTCACTCCTGTTCCCGTGTATACCCATTCATGGTGTCTGTGTCCTTCTACCTCTATGCTAGATTTATTGCAGAGATGAAGAGATAAGGGTGTGAGCTACAGAGGGAGGTGGGGGCTTAAGCAGTGACTCTAAAAATGTAACTTTTTTGTTGCAGCAGAAGGGTGTAGGTAAGAATTTTGGAATTACAAATGTATCTTGGTACTGGAACTAACTTTATAAGTCTTAAGAAGAAAATGTGTAAACTCTTAAAGAAACTTCGGCCTATTAGGCATATAGTAACATAAGACATTACTGGGATTTACAGCAAGGTTTTCTTTCCAATTGCCTTCCACCGAATGACTAAACCATGGGGCCCACTGCAGGCACTTTTCGGGAGATTGCAAAACATGGAAGTCTCACAATTTTAAACACAATTCCCACAGTGATTGGGATTTGACCCTGAAGCCATCAATACAATCGCTCCTGAATTGCCCTCAAAATGCTGCAAGTGGAACCTCCACCCTAGGGTACCACTGGTGCAGCACTTTGCCATTTGCCAGCAATCGGCAAGCACTGCAAAAGCACAGCTAGTGGGCTCCAGGCCTTAATCAGATCGCACAGGGAAATGATTCATGTTTGGGGATCTATTGATGTGAGTGCTGTTCTATGGAAAGGGGCTGAAAAATAACAGGCAGCAAAGGCATCCCGTGGTGTAACTGACAATGTGGTTCCTTTTCATGTAGCAGGGCAGCTTTACATGATAGATTCTTAGCCAGGACAACCCAAAACAACGTCATCTCATGCAAGGATTTTCTGTGTGTATAGGAGGATTTAGGCCTCTTGCACACTACATATGATTCCAATTTTTTTTATACGACACAATTTTTGATTCTAACTTTAAAAAAGTACTGCATCCTGCTATGTTTTCTTTTAATCGGAATCAAAAATCGGATTGTATAAAAACTCGGAATCACAAGTAGAGTGCAAGAGGCCTCAGTCAGATTCGGAGTGTGTGCCAATAATTCTGAATTGATACAACCATCATGCTAATTTTATGCACATTTAGGCATTTAGATTCCAGAGACTTCAGGCACCATGAAGAATCGGGCGCAGGAACAGTATGCTATTTAAAGTGTTAATTTTAGTTAGTAAAATATCAGTAATTGTTACCAATATTTTACTGCAGCTAACCCTTACCCTATACAGAACCCTCCACTACCTGTGCCTAACCCTAAACGCCCCCTGGTGGTGCCTATTCCTAAAACTCCCCCTGGTTGTGCCTAATCCTAAACCCCCTGGTGGTGCTTAAGCCTAAGACCCTCCTGGTGGTTCCTAACTCAGAGACCCCCCCTGGTGGTGTCTACCCCTAAGACCCATCTGGTTGTGCCTAACCCTAAACCCCCCAGAGGTGCTTAACCATAAGACCCTCCTAGTGGTTCCTAACACAGAGAGCCCCCTTGTTGTGCCTATCCCTAAGACCCCACTGGTGGTGCCTAAGCCTAAGACTATCCGCCCCCGAGGTGCCTAATATGAGGCAGCCTTAGGGTATGCAGGGCCTGGGGCGAGTGTCATATGCGGGGCCTAGAGCCATAAGTGTAGGCCATATACCATACCACCATGCTCACAGGCTTGCCCACCTCTATGCCTTATTACTGTTTTAAAACTTGTTAAAGGCCACTAAGCCAACCAATATGGGAACAATTACAATACGTAATGTAATCAAATGGCCAATGGTACTACCATTCACCGTTTGATTACATTATGGATTGTAATTATTCTTATATTGGTTTAGTGGCCTTTAACCAACTGATGGGTGCTAGGCTGACCTGGGATGGGTGCTAGGCTGAATGGGGAGTAGCACCCATCCCCGGCTCCTTAGCCAGCTTAGTACCCATCCCCAGCTCCCCAGACAGCCTAGTACCCACCCACCTCCTCAGCCAGCTTAGTACCCATCCCCAGCTCCCCAGCCAGCCTAGTACCCATTCTCAGCCAGCCTAGCATCCATCCCCAGCCAGCCTAGCACTCATCCCCAGCTCTACAGTGAGCCTAGTACCCATCCCCAGCTCCCCAGCCAGCGGAGTACACATCCCCAGCTTCTTCAGGCAACTTAGAACCCATCCTGTGCTCCCCAGCC